>NC_090265.1:9795000-10095000 GCF_040414725.1 Anabrus simplex | reverse complement strand
AAACTGCGACTGTAATTCTTTATCTGACATTTGTGAGTTCTCGTCAACCAAATGAAAATAAATTCTCGAAAATATACTCTCTTAAAAGTAGGGACAAAAGAAAGGCAAGGGGATTCTAGTCAATGAATGAATGAATGAATGAATGAATGAATGAATCAATCAATCAATCAATCAATCAATCAATCAATCAATCAATCAATCAATCAATCAATCAATCAATCAATCAATCAATCAATCAATCAATCAATCAATCAATCAATTAATCAATCAATCAATCTGTATCTCGTACTGTCGCCCAGGTGAAAGATTCCCCATTTCGCATGATGAATTAATTTATTTCTCTAGTTCCTCTTCGTACAAATTAATATTTAGGCCACATTTTGTCCTCCTGAATTCCAACTTTGTCTTCATAGTATTATCTTTCGTACCTTTAAAAGCTGTATCAAGTTTTTCGTCTACTGACACCCCACGTCATCTCTACACTGACACATACCTTGTGGTCGAACAGCTCGTCCCCTTACTCTGAATTTTTCTCTGACCAGGGATTGCAACATTTTCATAACACTACTCTTTTGTCGGAAATCACCCCCAACAAATCGTGCTGCTTACCGTTGGATCTCTTTCTCGTATTCAGTAATCCGGCTGAAGGTTTAATTCATCAAAACCACACCCTAAGTGGGTTTTACTGCTTTTTCACTAAATGTTTTCATTCTTCCCTGAAGGTGGAGGCAGGCCTCCTAGACGGTGACGCCGTCTCTCAGGCCAGGAGATTTGTATCAGAGAAGGTGAGGAACTGTCCCGGCATTAGCCCCAGCGGACGACAGTGGGGACCTGTCCCCTCTGTCTCCCGAATACAGAGCCGTGACCACCCCTCCTCTGCTCAGTCGGTCGGTCAGTCGGAGTGCAGAGCTGTCGGACCAGCTGAAGCTCACTCAGACACTTACACACGCCCTCTGTTGCAATAATGTCTTCGACCAGACGTTCTCGCGCAGACTGAGTCATATAGGAGCCCACGTAAAACAGGCGTAATGTAGGGTACACAAGCATATATTCTACATGTTGTCAGCCTGTTTCCCGTCATTCGACCTGGTCAGGACACTCCTCATCTAGCGGTGACGATAGGAACTGTGCCGGCTGCCGAATAGGGGGCAATGATAAGTGACTAACACATAAGTAAAATAATATTTGAGAGTGTTCCTGGAGTGAAAGGTGACTGGATAAACGGAAGTACCCGGAGGAAAACTGGCCCGCATCCGCTTTGTCCAGCACAAATGTAACATCGAGTGAACCGGGATTTGAACCACGGAGCCCAGTGGTGAGAGGCCGGCACACTGCAGCCTGAGCAACGGAGACTCACATTTTGTGATGAAAATGCTAATACACTCCAGTTTCCAGGCGAAGGCACTACCTACTGTGTTGAGTACTAACTGATGCTACTAGAGAACAACTAAACGGATTTCAACGTGCTATGAACTCTTGTGCTATGATATTCATGTTCTCTTCATCATCGTCAACTTTCCTTTCTAAAATTTGAACAATATAGAAACCTCCACGATTGAGTATTAAACGAGAACATGCCCCACAGCTTAACAACTGAATATCCTTTCCTCTTTCTAGCAGCAAAACACACGCTCTGGCAACACACTTGCAGGTCAGCAGCATATAGCCGTTCCTTTATTCCGAATGTAGCTAGAATATGGAATTCTCTCCCCTATAATATTATAGCCATAAAAAGTTTAATTTCCTTTAAGTAGTCCTGCGGTGAGCATGTTCTCGATGTGTGGCGCAAGGCTGAATTAATCTTGTGGAGTGAATATGCTCTGCTTATGTTATTTTGTTTCATACTAGTTCTGGTTTTCTAATGCTTGTTTTTAGGGCAAGACTCTGAATATTTCTCTTCAGATTTACTCTGTTTATGAACAGTGGTTAAGTGTAAGACAGGACCATGAATCCTAACTTCGTCACTACGAATAAAGGCAGACATAATAATAATAATAATAATAATAATAATAATAATAATAATAATAATAATAATAATAATAATGATAATAATAATAATAATAATAATAATAATAATAATAATAATCTACGAATCCAGGAATACTTAGCAGCCGCGATGTTCATGGTGGAGAAGATTATTGGTTTAAGAGCAAAATTCCGACTGTAAATTGGGTGATTCGCAAGACCTATATTCCCGCTTCTTTACGCCCCAGTGTAGGTGGAGACAGCAGAATAAGAGCCACAGTATCCCCTGCTGGTCGTAAGAGGCGACTGAAGGAGCTCAGGGGCTCTTTACTTGGCAGCGAGGGTTGGCGAACCCGGGGCGCTCAGCTGAGTCCTGCCATTGCTTCCACTTACTTGTGACAGGCTCCTTACTTTCATCTGTCCAATCTGACCTCCCTTGGAAGTCTTGTTCCGTTCCGACCCCGACGCTATTAGCCCTTCGTGGCTCTTGTCTGTCTTTAGCCGATACCTTCATTTTGGAAGTGACGGACCATTTCCATATTTTCTGTGATTAGTGTTACACAGAGGATGATTGTACATCCTCTTGAAACAGTAACCACCCCCTCTCCTTCACATCGTAAGTACAACTCCTAAATACGCTCATAACCCTGTGATGAGATCTGTACCCTTTATTTACAAGCCTAATTTGATGAAGATCTTTGCTCGCCTGGTGGCCATGATTGTTAAGGCGCTGAAGTCTAAACGGTCCGACACCGAGGTTAGCCGGTTCGAGACCCGTTGGTCGAAAAAAATTTCACCATCAGAATGCTGGTCGCCAGGGTAGGGGAGGTGGTGGTATACAATTTCTAATCACTAGATGGCGTGCCAAAAGCCTGGATTATATTCCAAACCTCTCCGCAGTGTTCATATGGAGTGAGGGCATATGACGCTGTTGATGGTGATCGTCCGTCGGATGGAGACGTTAAGCCTGGAGCAGACCCCTTGGTGCTATTCTACAGGAGGAGGCGATGTGCCGGCACCGGGTTTCACCCTCTCTCTATTATCATATATCACGTCATCCATTTCATGTAATTAACTCCTCTGATAAGGTTGACGCCAGGAAGGACATCCGGTCATAAAAACCCGCTACGACAGATTCATCTCACCTCATATCCGACCCCGAAGGGAAACGGGACAAGGGTTGGACAAAGAACAACAGTTTGATGAAGATCTTTACCTAGGTACTTACAGTGATCCCCACGGAGTACTCTCACCCCATCAATGCAGTAATTAAAATTGACGCGACTTTTCCTCTTGGTGCAACTTACAGGTTGACTTTTCCTGTCAGTGGAGTCAGCAGAGTGCCTTCATAACATCAGGAATTCACAACAATTCAATACCTTCCCGGAATAAGGATGTAACCAAAACCAAATATTTGGAAAATGAGGTATCAGTGGAAGTAGGGCGTATCATCATTCCTCTTACTGTGGTGCCATCTTATGTCTCACATTTGAGCTTCAGGCTGGTTTACAGTCAGCAGAACGTCCTCATCCGTGGTGTAAGGTGCTTTACTGTGTCATACACATCACAGTTGGGAAACATGATCACTTACAGTAGCTTGATAATGAAGTCAATCGAAAACATACTTACACAACAGGAACAAGAGTACAACAAGCAATTCCATGGAAAGAAAAAGTTGCAAGATGTACGTTCTAAATCCAGCATCGGCCACACAAATTTCCAGTACTGAACACCTGTATGCCACGCCTGAAAAATTTTAACACGTATTATTTAAAGCGGAATTAAAAGACAAGTTGAAACTGAGTTACAGTAGGTGAAGATCAATTTGGGTTCGGAAGAAATGTAGGAAGATGTGAAGCAATGCTCACTTTACTTCTGATCTTAGAGAATCGAATTAAGAAAGACAGGCCAACGTAAATGGCGTTCGTGGATCTAGAAAAGGCTTTCGATCATGTTGGATGGACCAAGTCATTTGAGATTCTGAAGGGGATCGGATCAGATACCGAGAACGAAGAATTATCTACAATGTGTAATAAAATCAGTCTGCAGTGATAAGTATCCAGTAATCGGGAGATAGTGGGTTCGAGGAGCCCCAATGTCGGCAGCCCGGAAGATGGTTTTCCGTAGTTTCCCATATTCACACCAGGCAAATGCCGGGGCTGTACCTTAATTAAGGCCACGGCCTCTTCCTTCCACTTCCTAGACCTTCACTATCCCATCGTCGCCATAAGATATATCTGTGTCGGTGTCACGTTGAGCAAAAAGAAAGGAGAAGATAAGAACCGAGGGCTTTCAAAAATAAGCAGCAATACAGAAAGAGGTGAGGCAAGGTTGCACTTTGACCCCCTACTTTTCAATGTTTATATGGAACAGTCTGTAAAAGGAATCAACGATGAATTTGGGAAGGGAATCAGAATCTAAGGAGAGGGAATCAAAAAACCTGAGCTTTGCTGATGATATTGTTATTTTACCTGAGAGTGCGAAAGATGTGGAGAAATTGCTGAATGGTATGGACAGAGTCTTGGGTAAGGAGTACCAGATGAAAATCAATAAGTTCAAAATAAAAGTAATGGAGTGCGGTCAAACGAAGTCAGGTGATAGAGGAATTATTAAATGATGAAATGAAGTCTTAAAGGAAGTTCTTCCAACAGATAGTGCACTTGCAGCAATGGTTCAACATGGTGTCTGTAACGGATGTACTCAACGACATAGAATAATACACACTCAACTCAGTGATGACCGGTAACCACATATTCTCAGTCAGAGGTTGTCAATTTGTAACGCGTCGTGGGTCACATTGGCAACCTTAACTAAAATCCCTGCCGCACTTTAACAACAGGCCAATTTTCATAAACTTAAGCCAATAGAACAGAGAGACCAGCATAAAATAATATGCACAATTCAAATGAAACAAAGGTTTAATATATTTAATCAGATAAAACGCTATTTTATACTTACAGTATATAAAATGGTGAAATGAAAAATAAACTAATATATGCAGAACAATTGAAGTTTGAATTAGAGTACCATGTTGCAAATACGATCAGCAAGAAGGACTTAAAGACTCTAGCCAAAGAAGAGGCTCAACAAAACAATTAACAAAACTGTAAATATATGTAAATATAAATATTTACAAAGAAAGAATTCAGTAAACGGGGTCTAGTGGGGGAAAACTATGGCGGGTGCGGTGCGGGTCCTCTCCCTGGGTTGGTTCCCCCTTGGTGGTCCGGCGATCTCTGCGCCAGAGTCAACAATTATTAAATACGTACGTACAACACATACAATCACATTTAAAGTCAAAGTATCAATAAATCAACAATAAAAGGTCAAAGGACAGGAATGAAATAAATTTATTAGTTAGTTAGTTAGTTAGTTAGTTAGTTAGTTAGTTAGTTAGTTAGTTAGTTAGTTAGTTAGTTAGTTAGTTAGTTAGTTAGTTAGTTAGTTAGTTAGTTAGTTAGTTAGTTAGTTAGTTAGTTAGTTAGTTAGTTAGTTAGTTAGTTAGTTAGTTAGTTAGTTAGAGTTCATTTTAATTAATATTTGACAAATGAAGAAAAGAAAAATATACCTAAAAAGACTGAAAATAATAATGTAGTGAAATTCAAACTGAAAGGAGGACCGAGACAATGATGTACGGTCATAAGAGCCAAGTACTCCAGGAGGACTTCCCTCAAGACCAGCCGGTACTACCACTGAGAAAAGAACTGAACACCAATAGCAATTAAAGTACATCTTGGTATTCATTGTATGCTACGTGGCATAAAATGTCCACTGTGAACATGGCATGGATCCCATAGCCATTTTTATAATGGTTAAGACCAAGCACTGACATTTCATGGGCTCATTTTCCCCCGAAGTGAGGATTTTAAAAGATTAAAAAACAAAAATATATTCAGATCAAGTGAATACTTAAAAACAGTAAATAATATTAAGGAATGAATTAGTTCTGGTTTGGGTCTGTAAAGGGTAAACGAACAAACATGTTTCTCAAAGATCTATGAAATATTACTTTTCAATTTCCTTCACTGTTCCTAAAACATTTTTAAAACGCTATTATTTGGAAACCCTTGTTATAAACTATCTCCCAAACACTTCATTTGCGGACCATGTTTACCAAGACATTTTTGCTTCCAGTAATGTGTGCTTACAGCTGTTTCAATATACGAGGGTGTGCCGCGCTCAAGTTTTGCCAGCAGATGGCAGCATATGTATCTCGCAGGCACTCAGTCAGTCAGAGGCTGTTAGTGCACGATGGCATGTGTACACGAGAAGAACAGGGTGAGTTGTGCGTTCTTTGTGGGCCAAGAAGTGCATCCCGTCTATGGTGAAAACTGTTTCTCATGGAAAGCTGTGTTCAATTGGATCCAGAAGTTTAACCATGGAAGGAAAAGCATCAGAGATGGGAAGCGCCTGGCCATCCTGAGGATTTATTAACTGCAACGCTTGAAACATCCACCGTACAGTCCTGACTTAGCCCCCAGTGATTTTCATCTATGAGGTTACACATTGGCTGCGAAAGCAACCAAACGACTTCTTTGCTCTTGGCTTTCAAGGACTTGTAAAGAGATGGGATAAGTGCCTGAATGTACAGGGTGAATATGTGGAAAAGTGAAATATATGTGTCAGAAAGTTACTTTGATTATTTTTGACTCAATTCAGTTTTGCGACATAGTTAATGACTCGCCCTCGTACTAAGGTTCACGCTTCGTAGATTTACTTCATACCTGTTGGTTATTTCGTATTTTAATACCTGCCAGGTATGGATGCAACCACAATATTTAACATTGCAAGTTCCAGGACTAGAATACTGCAGTCTAGGTCTTCCTCTTCTCCGCTAGCCTGGAGTCATTCCTTCCACGACATTAACTATAAAAATATCGTGCCTGTAGAGACGGCCTCTCCTCTTTATTACTGTTGCCAATAAAGTTCTGTTTCAGTTATTCTCCTAACAATTTCTTCATTTCTGAATTTTGCTCCCCAGGAGATCTTTTCCATTCTTCTAAGAAAACAGAGTCCAATTTAAATTTCGGGAGTCATATCTAAATGTCAACTGCAGTGTAGTCTCAGAACATAAGGTAAAGTCAAGAGTGTTAGCACGACCAGGGATAAATAAGCAAAATTAAAGGAAATACTTACAAATTATCCCAACAAAAGGCCGTCGCTGATCGAGGAAGCACTGGACCCAAGAGGCCAAGCGAATCAACTTAAAATAAGCTTAACTAATTGGCTGAAATAATAATTCCTTGATCAATTTAAAGAAAAACTTTAATAAGCCAAAATCATAAGAACATCTGACCTCCTTAAAAAAATTAAATTTCCGAGCAATTAATGAAAGATAATCAATACAGAATTATAATATTAAAATCAAGTTTAAAGAATGAGCGCTGAAAAACTTCCAGAACAATAAAACAATGTAGTTCAGTTCAAAATTAAAATGCTAAGTCAACCCAAATCATTTAAGGAAAGTACCACCTTCCAATCTGTAATTCAAATACTGATCCCTAAGTAATGGGAGGCCAACTCAAATAAGAAAACTTGAATAAAATATTTCAATATGCAGGCTGAAAACTTCTCCAATGGATTATCTCGGTTACCACCAAAGGTATGAGAAACAGTCATAACCCACAACACACATTACTTCAGAAATGAGTCAGAGATAATGCAATGACATGCAATAAATCCACAAGTAGCACCATAATTAAATATCCCACAATGAACAGAAACTTCAATTAAATCAGTCACACAAGACTGACGAAAGATAAGCAACACGGGCAAACAATCCTTCCCAAAAATCAGATGACAGTCAAGACATAATAATTAGCCGACACTCATGTGTCAGACACAAAGGAGCAACGCCTCCTTTACGTTTGCATTCTGTTACAGAGTGACAACCACCATGATCAAATCCCAACTCAAGTACCGAGTAATTCATCAGAAAAGCTTTCATCCTAAAACTTATTCTTTTCCTCTTACTTGCTCCGAAGAGCTTGAAAATATTTAAATAATAACATAATTATTACGATTTAAAGGAGGAAATGAAGTGAACCACCATAAGCTTAAGCAAACACTTCATATATAGTAGTTAGTTGGGAGCTCCGCAACGTAAATATACTTTTACTAACATGGAAACTTCAAAAAATACATTAAGGCAAACATTAATATCTTTCATACACTCGAATGAAATACCAAAGGTATAAGTATTACATAGATATGACGAACTTCAGATTTTTTTTAAAAACTCTTAAACATTTAAAGCTCGAAAAGTCCGAAAGATCAGCTGTAGAAAATCTCACATATCGTAGCGTTTAGTAGTGTCCATGTCTCTTAAGACAGTAATTAGCAGCCTTCGATGGGGTAGGTTAACCATTATAGATATGTTTGAAGCTACTTACAAGGTCAGACGCAAGAAGAAATGAAATCTCTTTAAAGATAACAAACCAGTTCTTCAGGCCCTTACGCCCTGATGGAGAAATGGTTATCCGGGATCAAATCCCACAATCATTTTCCTTCTCTTCACGGATAATTTATCCTCAAACCAGGACCAGAAGCGTAGTTTTCAAGGCGTCTTCTTCCAATTCAGCAACAAGATTTAAAAAAACTGCAATCGATTTCATTATTGACAAGCCACGATCACCGGCCTAGCAGGGTTAACTACTTCCCGGCTAGATAGCAGCACCGCTTGGTCACCTCGTACGACTGGTTCAAACTCGAACGCCAGATGGCTCACCATTACCAAATCAGAGAAAGTTCAAGGAATCTTGAGATTTGAATTCACCGTGAGGCAGACAGTAAGAGACGCATGAATAAAATGCTGAACTGATCGTACCATAGCGAGGAATAATACTAAATCCATTACAGCCTCCCCCTCGAAAGCATCAACATGGGGTGGGGTATAACAAGCAGTCATAGATTAAAACCATCAGTTGTCTCAAAAATATATGTAAGAAAAGTTCCATCTTCAATAATTTAACATAAACACGTCTCAAAGTGAGCAGAGGTATACCTGGGTGATTTATAACACAGTGATACAGACCACTCGCAGTTGTTTAGCGTTCATTTAAGTCCATGTTTTCACGCGCAATATCATCAGCACGCCAATTTTCCTTGAAATGTTCCGATAATACCAAGGTTACTAAAGTAATCGAAGTTCGCATAATCACAATAAATTTTCAGAGGCACAATCTACACAAGAAGACAGGTCTTACAATGTTTTAAACATAGCAAAATTCTCATTTGAAATTAATTCAGGGGCTACAATTATAGCGGAAGACAAGACTTCATGAGTGATAACCATATTATCACATAAATACCCCCCATAAAGAAACACAAGAAGAAAAAGAAGGAAAAAGATAGAAAAATAATTTGGAAAGCATAAGCCTCCACGAGAAGTAAGTCAGTGCAACAAACATTAGATAATTCTTTAAGTGACTCATCACACCAATCGCTTTATCATCAGTTTTCTCCAATCTGATCAGAATACCACAGCAAGAGCCGTAACCTGAATATCAGATCACACACGATAATTATCACATCGAGTTTAAGTGTAACGAATAAATCAATATATCAATTAAGTTGAAATTTTAACAGACATATCTGTGAAATCAAAACCCCCCAATCAATAGATGATATACCTTTTTTTTTAAATTTCAAATCATTTCTTGGCTTAATTTAATATTCCATTCACACAGCTTCAACTTCCATAGTCCTACTACACATATACTCATTCCAAGCAGAAGGTGAAAATAAGAAACAATAATAACTAGAAGGATACTGAATAACACGTTTAGAATAGGAAGCTAAGCAAGAGTACAAGATATGAATGTTTAGAGCCAAGGTAAAAGGTTAATTACAGTTGGAGACATATGTATAATTCAGATGTAGGGTACGCGTAAGGTGGGTCATCAACAACCGAACTATCAGCAATTACCAGGCAATCAACACACAATATCAACACTTACACCGGGATAGAAAATGACCAGGAGAAACCCGGGAGACAACACTATTCTGAAATCACATACTCCTTCTACAAGCCCCCATATGCAGGTAGAGGATCGATGATTGCAGTACCGACTGCACGAACCGAATAATCCCATACTCATTCTTCTTCATGACAGAACGATAACTTACTATACCAACGACATCATTCAGATGTAACTCCCATAATTAAATGCCTTAGCCAGGCAGGTTAATTGAAATGAACGTCTAAATCCACAAGCATAAGTAATATGACCTCAGATGAACAAGATATGGCAGATAATATAAGAAATTGAACCACAAGTCAGGTGACAGACCCGAAAATAAACACATAGTTAAGAATTTTTCCCAAAATGAGTTGTAGATACATAAAATGAGTTTTCACCAAATCCACCTTGACACCAAGAGAAAAAAATAAAAAGGCAATGTACAACCTCCTCAAGGTGTCCATACTACAAGAACCCACATAATAAGTAACTCAAATAACAACAACAATACATCACCACTCAAATGACCACCAGTGCCGATGTGTCAGCCACGAAGGTAAAGGACATACATATCCTCGACAGCATCTCACAAATCACAGAGTGCCCACCCAATATCATCACAACAA
Source organism: Anabrus simplex (assembly GCF_040414725.1). Classification (NCBI taxonomy): domain Eukaryota; kingdom Metazoa; phylum Arthropoda; class Insecta; order Orthoptera; family Tettigoniidae; genus Anabrus; species Anabrus simplex. Next base: position 10,084,448 of record NC_090265.1, on the reverse strand, counting down.
CCGCAATAACCACCATCATGACTTCAGAGGAACACAGTCACCTCTCAACGAAACCATAATGCCACCCCAACATAATTCCCAAAATCAAACCCATAATACCAAACCTCACATCCAAAATAAGGATCAGAAACCATACCCTACAGGTGAAAAGGAGGTACACTCCTTAGGTCATGAATCCTTTAACTATATCAACATCACTTCATCATAACGGACGGAAGAAGTAAAACTCTAAGTACATTACATGAATCTACAACTCTCATAAACAATATACTGGAAAATAAGTAATAATTTCCCTCCAGACTCCTTAGAAAATGATGATAACAGCGATGAATAGGCAGGGTACCAGATCACCTTACAACATGAAGTCCACACGGATATACAATACTTCAACAGGAAGAAATCACTTAACACAACTTTCCTTACACTTCCTCTTTTCAAGATGGCATAAACACCTAATCAGTAGACTATACCACAACTTCAAAACACTAGAACATAATTGACAGACCAGAACATAAAATAACTTTTCAACTACCACAGGTTCAACTTTCCTCCGCAACTACATCACCTAGTTGAATAGGAAGAAGGACAAGCAATCAATCCACAATTAATAATTATGTTTCAAGTAACCTAGAACTAGATATCAAACAAGTAAAATCCAAGATAGAAATTGAAAACCATTCATAGCGAGGCAAAAATAGGCACGATGAGTTGGAGACCACTAGTACTATTAGATGAAGAGAGCTCAATAGGTTTGTCATCACAACAGATCAACAATTACGCCAAGCTATCAAACCTCAGATCAAACAGGATAGAAATAGGGATAGCAGAAACTCAGGAAGGAACACAATCTGGAATCAGGTAACTAGCCTACTTCACAGAATCACAGATACAATTCATCCCACCATGGAACATCCAACCAATTTAAAAAAAAGGCAAATTAAATCCTTCGATTAGAAGAACCAACAGGGAAATAACGAGCAAGGACCCATACTACATATACCACAGTTGTCCTTTGCAGAACCTCGGCGTTACCCGGTCTATAAATATGTAATGTCAAGATCACACTGTCGCTCCCCAGCAAAACAGGTACCTCCCCCAATATTTCCCCAGGGGACGAGGTAAATAATATATAAGTAGTGGAATAGAAGTCGAGTCGATGGAAATGCCCAAGAGTCCTCGAAGAAAACAGTTACACCGCAAATGGCCCCCATAAACCATCATTAGTAGGATTCCAGTACCGGCTAGAGGATTTGTTATTTAGTCCCATACCCAAATATCAAATCCAATAACACGGCAAGATGACAACAACCATGTCAAGAGACATAATAAGAACCACTGAGAGAAAATGCCTTTGAGTGGCAGGTAAACATAACATGGGCTTTACACAAGAGGACATCGGATCAACAGGCAATGCATGAAGAGAGGAAGGAAGGAACCAGATCACATGAATCAGAGACATAATTACCACGTGGGTGCACAATAACAACAATGCAAGGGACGGTCAGGCATGAGAAACATCAAACACCAAATAAGGTTTACCCCAGGATGAAAACAAACAGAAATTAAGAAAAGCCAGGTAGATTAATCAATACTCAACCAAAGAGATCACGATTAGAGAAACTTGAAGTGGCCCAGACACCTGATGAATACCTCACAACCAAAGTAAGAGGGCTTCGACACATCAGAATAGCAGAACACATGCAAGCAATAATTAAGACAGGGAAAACCAGTAAAAACTCCAAGGTTTAGGCACGAGACCAACAAGTCATCCCAATCAGATACTGATCCACATGGCTCAACCATGATGGTAACTGCCCAATAAACAGTTGACATATAGAGAAAACCAAAACATTAACCAGGTCAGTAACGATAGTCATACAAGGTAGATGGTATTCATATCGAATTCCACACAAGGGCGAAAACATATCACTAATTGATTGTGACATAACCCAGACTTGATCACACAAGAGTGGATGCATATAACGGCACACATCAAGCTCACTACACATTAGAAGTGGGTATATAAAACCAAATTTAAAAAATAACAATAATAAGTCAGATAAGGTTAATTAATTTCAAAACAAGAACACACCAAAGCATACAACCACATCACTGATTAAATAAATTTTCAAGAAACCATGGTGTGCACACCCGATCATCAAATATCAACAATCAAGGTACAGTTACCGACATGAAAATAACAGTGGTTAGTAAAAGGTAATAAGGCCAAATAAATATATACCATCATCAATGTCAAGGCAACAGACCTCAGCTAATAATAATGAAAGAGCGCCACATATCACAGCACACCATACCACACATAACGTTTTACACAAGAAAATAGAAATAGAAGGCCATTCTCAGAGGTTAGATTGAATTTTTTTCTCGGGTAGATCCCTAGATGCGTAAGCATACCCCTTATTGGATGAAGAAGAGATGACACGATGAGTAGTAAAATTATTAGCCCTACACGAAACAGAGGGAGGAAGATACCTGGAGTGCCGAGACTCATCTCCATGTTTTACATCTTCCGTAAAGATACATGCTTCCTCTAGCTCTGCAAAACTACTCGAGCACTTAGTCAAGGATAAAAAGGACCGATATTGAGGAGTAATGCCTTTGATTATACGAGCTACCATCTCTTCTTCCGGTACCATGATTTTAAAAACCTCGCAATAAAATTTCAAATCCAAGACATAGGCCAATAGATTTTCATGCAAGAACTGCGTCATATAACAATGTTTTGGAACCAGACTTTGTAACGCAAGGGACGGAATAAACCTTGCCAAGATTAACTCGTGAAATTCATTTACACTTAAATTACTGCTAATAGCCTTAGAAATTTCTCTTTTAAGTACACCTTGACAGTTGGGAAATAACACTCTAAAAATCCCCAGAGCATCCATGCAATACACATTAGCCGACTCAGATAATTCTACCAGAAACCGCAGGAATCTAATGGTTTCGTCAATGGAATCTACAGAAAAGGTCATTACATTTTGGAAAAGACCCTTAATAGAATTGGGAGCCGAACATGACCTAATCAACAAATTCTCAACCGCAGGAGAAAGTCCGCAGCAATGAGATGAGGACGGATTAGTGACGGTCTGAGGAGTAATTAACTCATTTGTGGCACCAAGGTTGTTACCTTCATTAGTTTCAATCTCATCACTTAATGACAACTGACCAATCTTCTTCATATTAATCATAAAATCGAGTTCAACCGAAACATTAATCACTGAAGTCAACAACGAAGTGCATTGAGACATCAATTCACCTTCAGGTCCAAGAGAAATCAAATCTTGCACCCTGTTAATAAGGTGATTGGTACGAGCTTCTAATCTTCTCAATTGGTAATCTGATGGATTACACTCTTTTAACTGTTTTATAAACACTAATAATTCGTTAATGGAACTGGACATTGCATGCACTGACTTACCCAAGTCGATGCTCATGTTACCTGGATCTACAGGGGAATCAAGGGAGGCCAGAAGCAAGGTAACATCGCCTTCCATAGAACCAGTGGACACCAAACCACGAATATCGAGCTCGTACAACAGCTCACCCTTCCTCAGCATTCTTGGCAACAACACAGCACGTGCACTCATATTGATATGAAACAGAAAACACCAAGGTTAGCACTCAACACAAGCCTGTCCTTCCCTTCACAAGTTTAATTAACTAGTCTCAATTGACTTATTATTTCAGCCAAGGTGATATCAATGGCCTGACGAAATAGCCAACAGTCACAGGAAACAAGAAAGAAAAATATGCTTTCACAAGATATCAGAACGTAGCTGTACAGAAAACCACGCAATCTGATACCAAACACACTCTCACAACATAAGGTGTAACCGTACAACAGGGTTACAGACTCCATTCTGTATTTATTATTATTATTATTATTATTATTATTATTATTATTATTATTATTATTATTATTAACCCGATTCATTAGATTTTATATATTCTGTTTCTCATCATTTAGACTGTAATAATTAGGTATCACGTATATTATTGTATTTCATCATAGGTTAAGTGAATATGTTTGTAATTATTCTGTATTGTAGTAAGTGAGATTTGTTGGTTTCATATTGTCATGCTGTGGCTTGTAACTTTGGCTAGATGAGCTGGCATAGTATTTTGCAATCGAGGCTATGTTTAACTGGGAATGTTGTGTACAAGGAGATTTCCAGGTGACGCATTCGGTATAGTCATTCTCGGACCGCTTGGGTACGCTTAGACAGCGCGTGACTGATGACATCAGTGCGTGGACACGTGATTGCGACCAAGTGTCAGTATTCGCCAGCTACTGTATGTGGAAGTGGAAGGGATGAACAGTGAGTGGGGAGATGAGTCGTCATCGAGAGGTTATATAAGGTGATGCTACGATAGGGAGAGGTTCTCAGTTCATAAGCAGTTGATATTGTGGAGATCATATGTAACAGTATGATGTATCAAATGGAAGAAGTGGTCTTAGTGTGATGGTCAGAGCTAAGAGTTGTGTTTGAAGAGGTAATCATCGAGGAAGTCTACAAGTGGTGCTTGTATCCGAGCAGAGACGGGTACTATGCTGATAAAGAAACATCATCTTCTTGTGAGAATGGACTTCACAAGATGTTTCAATAATATTTTCCAATTATTTAAAATATATTGAGTGGACGTAATTACATTGGAGCTCCCTACACGCGTACATGGTATGTAGGCCAACTCCTTGTTATATAAGAAGATTACAACAGACGGCTCCCGACTTCAGCTCACAGGTTTTCCCAAGAATTTCAAGTTCAACAGCGGTGTATGCAGACAACAGGTAATTAAAGCATCAGACATGTTATGCATTCATAACATGAAGAAGAGTGTAATCAGCGGCGATATCACATCTCACTTCAAGTTCATGCCAATAGTTTTTTTTGTTTAGATTAAATGTTCCTTTTCTTTGTACCGCAAATCTCACGATATATTTCTTTTGTTAAATTAAAAGACGTAAATGATTGTTCATTGTGACGTAAATTTAGTCATAAACTCAGTTTTATTTTAATTATAATAAGTGATTCCAGTTCCATGTACAATCCTCAATTGTGGAAATGCAACAGTAATTTAATATTGTCCTGATCCATATCCCTGTATATTGCCAAATATGTGAGTTTATCACCTCACGCCTTGAGATAATTGATATAAGAGGTATGCTCTACCGATTTTGTTGTTTTTCTTAAAAAAGCAACTGGCGCTCAAACAAATGTTAGGTATATTGTGTGAAGGAGATGTAAGTATAAGAGTAGTGGTCGGAGTAACCACAACGTGTCGCCAGCAACGTGGGACTCGAAAGGTTCAGAAAAAGTGTTTCTGAATGGCAATATACATGGATCAGTTCTTTTAATGAGTACGCACATGTTAAATTCACCGAGTAATGTTAGGAAGGTCATTTTGTTGAAGTTTGTATTTAAGGGGTAATGTCAGAGGAATTGCAAGGGGAAATAGCTTTGAGATCGCGAAAAATAAGTAGGCAACCGAAGATGGACAAGGATAGCAATATGCAGTCAGGTGATGAGGCTGAGGTTATTGTGTCCAAGGAAATCCAAGGCGGTAACATAAATAGGAAGTTGGTGACTAAGTTGGGACCTGCTGAAAGTCAGAAAATAGTAGAAACTGAGGAAAACGCTGTCACGCAAGATCAAAGTAAAGGGGTGATTGACCTGGGTTTATTTAATTTGCTGATGTCCAAAATGACTGAGCAGAATAATGCCATGAGTGAGAAAATTGAAACGGTTATTAGTGAGAAAATTGAATCTCAGAATAATATTATGAGTGAGAAAATTGAAACGGTTATTAGTGAGAAAATTGAATCTCAGAATAATATTATGAGTGAGAAAATTGAATCTCAGAATAATATTATTAGTAAAAAAATTGAAGCTCAGAGTAATGCCATAAATAGTATTAATAAGAAGATTGATGATGTTAGTAATAAGATAGATCATAAGGTGTTAGAAATAAGTAAGCAAATTAATAATTTAGAAAGTAAAGTAAATGAGGAGTGTAGTGATATCAGAGCTGAGATGGAATTGGGTCGGAGCAATCTCCATGCGGAAATAGAACAAATTAGTGAGACATGCATCAAACAGATTGATGAATTAGGCGCCAAGATCGAGTCCAATAAAGGAGAAATCAATGAGTTAGTAGAAGAAAGGTTTGAAAAGATAACCAATACAGTGGGGCAAGAAACTAGGAAATGTATTAGTAGGGTAGAACAGGTGGAAAGAAAACTTGGAGAAGTAGGTGATCTAGAGAGTGAACAAAAATCATTATCACAGAAGGTGAGAGAATCGGAAGAAAAATTACAGGAGAAGTTAAGAAAAATTGAAGAAAAGGCTGAGGAAACATTGGAAGAAAAATTTCTGAGTTGCCAGAGAGTACTCCAGAAAGAAGTGCGTGATAGTAGAAATGTACGTGAAATAATTGTAAATAACGGTTTAATCACTAGAGATCATGACTTACCTAAGTTTTCTGGGAAAGAATTTAACCCGATGGAATTTATGAGAGTAGTAGAGAAGAAATTTGCTGTTCAATTAAGAGACAATATTATTAGCTGGGAAACTGTATTGGAGATCTTATCTAATGCTTTCGTAGGAGAGACTAAGTCTTGGTTTCAAGTATATAAAAGCTCGATGTCTAGTTTAACTGAATTTAAGGAGAAATTCATGGCTAAATTTTGGAGTGAAGGTGTTCAGAGTAGAGAGAGAGAGAGAGTAATGTTTGGCAGGTATAATTCTAACGAGGGTGTTAGAATGACTGAATACTTTTTGGCTCATGTTTTGGTGTGGAGAAATTTAGAATGTATTGGACCTGAGGCTGATATAGTTAGACTTATGGCTAAGCACTATCCCGATAGAATAAGAGAAGCTGTTTGTATGCAAAGAGTGGAGACTATTAAGGAAATGGAGATTTTGTTGGAAAGTTTTGATGCTTTAGGTAGTAGCTTGAATAATAGTAGAACACTAAATAGGAATGTAGAAGGAAGGGGTAACCAATCTAATAATCAGGACAGGCCTATGAATAATCGTAACTACCGAAGAGAATATCAGGAGAGACCTAATAATAATTTCCACAGGGAGAGAAATTATCAAAATAGTTCGGAAAATTTCAGGACTGGGAGGCGTGATTATGGTAATCAACCAGAAGCTGGGAGGCGGGAGAATACAGGCCATAATAATAATAATAATGAAGCTAGAGGAAATAGGCAACAGGGGAGGCCGACTGAGGTGTGTAACCAACAAGTCGTAACCGAACCAAGTACTTTAAACGAGCAACGGACTGTATAAACAGGTCACTGAGACAGTCCGTAAATGGTGAGTTCACGTATAAGGTAGATAAGTATGTCAATGTCGACCAGCCTATAGTTGTAAGTGAACATGATTGTGACCTAAGTAGCAATAATTCAAATGTTTTAAGTGACGACTTAATCGTAGACAATAAATTTTATAAGTGTAATTTAAATTTAGATATAAGGCAAGATTTGTTAAGTGATCTTATATTATGTAATGAGGATAATTTAAGTAGTGTTACTGTTACACCGACGATTGAACTGCTGATATGGGGCAGAAAAGTTACGATTTTGTTGGACTCTGGTAGTGAGAAGTCATGTGTAAATTCCAAGCTGTATGAGGAAGTTTTAAGAGAGAAGTATGAGGTAGCGGAAATTCCAGTGAGGAATACGTTCATCGTAACAGCTGTTGGAAACAAGTCTCAAAGAGTGAATAAACAAATAGCTGTCCCCATTAACATAAGTGGAGAATGTATTTTCCAACCATGCTTAGTTGTGCCTAATTTAGTTTATGCCGTTATTTTAGGTACCGACTGGTTAACGTGTCACAAGGCTAAATTAAATTTTGATCTGTGTAATGTCAATCTTATTTGGGGAAAGAGTAGCAGGGAAGTCAGTTTACCATATGATGTTTTGTCAGAAATTAGTGCGAATAAAGTGTGTTCTAGTACGGAAGGATCTTGTGAAATTCCTAATATGAGGAAAAATATTGATGTCTGCCATGTGTCTATACAGAGAGATTCTAGAGATGAATTGTATGAGACAGTGGAGAAATGTAATTTAGCGGAAAGTCAGAAGGACGAATTGTGTGAATTATTGATATCACATAGTGATGTATTTAGCGATCGGCCTGGTAGAACACATCTTTACGAACACAAATTTAATGTTATTGATAACTCAACTTTTGTAGGACCGAAATATCCCATTCCGTTAAAATACGCTAGCGCTGTTGAAGAGCAGATTGACATTATGCTAGATTATAATATAATTGAACCATCATGTAGTCCTAATTTGAATCCACTTGTTATTATACCTAAGAAGGATAACACGGTAAGATGGTGCATGGTAATTTTTGTAAGACTATATTGGATGAATTTGAACTTGGTGACAAGGTTTTACTCAGAGTGCCACTCCCGTCATCAGCAGAAGCTGGTCAATTTTCTAAGTTTTTCTTGTTATATCAGGGATACTTCACCGTAGTGAAACGGATTGGGAAATGTGCTTATTCATTAGAAGACAAGGAAGGAAATATCGTAGGCACATATAATATAAGAAATCTTAAGAAATATATCATGTGAGTTTGTTGATTAATTTTCATTATTATGTTAATTCACCATATTTTATGAAGCTGGCATTGCGAACAGGACTTCAGTGAAATTAGCGTGTGTTGTGATAATAAGTGAAGCACGGCAGTGCAATAAACTCCAGTGCTTGGAGACAGTGTATATAATGAAATGTCTTCGAGAATTACTTTTGAACACTCAATGAACGTTTGAAACGACAGAAGTGAGAAAGAAATGTAATCTGTATGTAAATAATACTGTATAATCAAAGTGAAAATGATAATTGATAAATGTTTTATATGTGTAACAACGAACATCCAGATGGATGATACTATGTACCAAATTTGTAAAGGGCATTTTTATACATGTATCTATGGTGTACTCGATTTCAGGTGATTATGTATATATTTCATGAATCAATCGATTAATATAATCGATTATTTCATGAGGGAGGCGTTCTGTAACCGTACAACAGGGTTACAGACTCCATTCTGTATTTATTATTATTATTATTATTATTAATATTATTATTATTATTATTATTATTATTATTATTATTATTATTATTAAACCGATTCATTAGATTTTATATATTCTGTTTCTCATCATTTAGACTGTAATAATTAGGTATCACGTATATTATTGTATTTCATCATAGGTTAAGTGAATATGTTTGTAATTATTCTGTATTGTAGTAAGTGAGATTTATTGGTTTCATATTGTCATGCTGTGGCTTGTAACTTTGGCTAGATGAGCTGGCATAGTATTTTGCAATCGAGGCTATGTTTAACTGGGAATGTTGTGTACAAGGAGATTTCCCGGTGACGCATTCGGTATAGTCATTCTCGGACCGCTTGGGTACGCTTAGACAGCGCGTGACTGATGACATCAGTGCGTGGACACGTGATTGCGACCAAGTGTCAGTATTCGCCAGCTACTGTATGTGGAAGTGGAAGGGATGAACAGTGAGTGGGGAGATGAGTCGTCATCGAGAGGTTATATAAGGTGATGCTACGATAGGGAGAGGTTCTCAGTTCATAAGCAGTTGATATTGTGGAGATCATATGTAACAGTATGATGTATCAAATGGAAGAAGTGGTCTTAGTGTGATGGTCAGAGCTAAGAGTTGTGTTTGAAGAGGTAATCATCGAGGAAGTCTACAAGTGGTGCTTGTATCCGAGCAGAGACGGGTACTATGCTGATAAAGAAACATCATCTTCTTGTGAGAATGGACTTCACAAGATGTTTCAATAATATTTTCCAATTATTTAAAATATATTGAGTGGACGTAATTACATTGGAGCTCCCTACACGCGTACATGGTATGTAGGCCAACTCCTTGTTATATAAGAAGATTACAACAGACGGCTCCCGACTTCAGCTCACAGGTTTTCCCAAGAATTTCAAGTTCAACAGCGGTGTATGCAGACAACAGGTAATTAAAGCATCAGACATGTTATGCATTCATAACATGAAGAAGAGTGTAATCAGCGGCGATATCACATCTCACTTCAAGTTCATGCCAATAGTTTTTTTTTTGTTTAGATTAAATGTTCCTTTTCTTTGTACCGCAAATCTCACGATATATTTCTTTTGTTAAATTAAAAGACGTAAATGATTGTTCATTGTGACGTAAATTTAGTCATAAACTCAGTTTTATTTTTAATTATAATAAGTGATTCCAGTTCCATGTACAATCCTCAATTGTGGAAATGCAACAGTAATTTAATATTGTCCTGATCCATATCCCTGTATGTTGCCAAATATGTGAGTTTATCACCTCACGCCTTGAGATAATTGATATAAGAGGTATGCTCTACCGATTTTGTTGTTTTTCTTAAAAAAGCAACTGGCGCTCAAACAAATGTTAGGTATATTGTGTGAAGGAGATGTAAGTATAAGAGTAGTGGTCGGAGTAACCACAAAGGTAAAGTCAAGAGTGTTAGCACGACCAGGGATAAATAAGCAAAATTAAAGGAAATACTTACAAATTATCCCAACAAAAGGCCGTCGCTGATTGAGGAAGCACTGGACCCAAGAGGCCAAGCGAATCAACTTAAAATAAGCTTAACTAATTGGCTGAAATAATAATTCCTTGATCAATTTAAAGAAAAACTTTAATAAGCCAAAATCATAAGAACATCTGACCTCCTTAAAAAAATTAAATTTCCGAGCAATTAATGAAAGATAATCAATACAGAATTATAATATTAAAATCAAGTTTAAAGAATGAGCGCTGAAAAACTTCCAGAACAATAAAACAATGTAGTTCAGTTCAAAATTAAAATGCTAAGTCAACCCAAATCATTTAAGGAAAGTACCACCTTCCAATCTGTAATTCAAATACTGATCCCTAAGTAATGGGAGGCCAACTCAAATAAGAAAACTTGAATAAAATATTTCAATATGCAGGCTGAAAACTTCTCCAATGGATTATCTCGGTTACCACCAAAGGTATGAGAAACAGTCATAACCCACAACACACATTACTTCAGAAATGAGTCAGAGATAATGCAATGACATGCAATAAATCCACAAGTAGCACCATAATTAAATATCCCACAATGAACAGAAACTTCAATTAAATCAGTCACACAAGACTGACGAAAGATAAGCAACACGGGCAAACAATCCTTCCCAAAAATCAGATGACAGTCAAGACATAATAATTAGCCGACACTCATGTGTCAGACACAAAGGAGCAACGCCTCCTTTACGTTTGCATTCTGTTACAGAGTGACAACCACCATGATCAAATCCCAACTCAAGTACCGAGTAATTCATCAGAAAAGCTTTCATCCTAAAACTTATTCTTTTCCTCTTACTTGCTCCGAAGAGCTTGAAAATATTTAAATAATAACATAATTATTACGATTTAAAGGAGGAAATGAAGTGAGCCACCATAAGCTTAAGCAAACACTTCATATATAGTAGTTAGTTGGGAGCTCCGCAACGTAAATATACTTTTACTAACATGGAAACTTCAAAAAATACATTAAGGCAAACATTAATATCTTTCATACACTCGAATGAAATACCAAAGGTATAAGTATTACATAGATATGACGAACTTCAGATTTATTTTTAAAACTCTTAAACATTTTAAGCTCGGAAAGTCCGAAAGATCAGCTGTAGAAAATCTCACATATCGTAGCGTTTAGTAGTGTCCATGTCTCTTAAGACAGTAATTAGCAGCCTTCGATGGGGTAGGTTAACCATTATAGATATGTTTGAAGCTACTTACAAGGTCAGACGCAAGAAGAAATGAAATCTCTTTAAAGATAACAAACCAGTTCTTCAGGCCCTTACGCCCTGATGGAGAAATGGTTATCCGGGATCAAATCCCACAATCATTTTCCTTCTCTTCACGGATAATTTATCCTCAAACCAGGACCAGAAGCGTAGTTTTCAAGGCGTCTTCTTCCAATTCAGCAACAAGATTTTTAAAAAAATGCAATCGATTTCATTATTGACAAGCCACGATCACCGGCCTAGCAGGGTTAACTACTTCCCGGCTAGATAGCAGCACCGCTTGGTCACTTCGTACGACTGGTTCAAACTCGAACGCCAGATGGCTCACCATTACCAAATCAGAGAAAGTTCAAGGAATCTTGAGATTTGAATTCACCGTGAGGCAGACAGTAAGAGACGCATGAATAAAATGCTGAACTGATCGTACCATAGCGAGGAATAATACTAAATCCATTACAGTAGGACCCTTAGAAGAAGGAAGGGGATTATGGTTAACAGTAACATTATCACTACTTCGATCATTAATTGGTGATAGGAAGTAACATATTCTTCCCAACATCGATGGAGAAAGCGCAATAACTCCTTAACTGAGTTTCCTCAAGGTAAATCTTCTCGTCTGTTACGATCTGAACTTGTAAAATGTATGGATGTGCTAGAGCATGAAGGTGTTGCCTAGCCGAGGCGTGCTCCGTTCGCCCGGAAGGACGTCCGTTCGATTCCCCATTGGTAAGTCGTAAAATTTTCGATACGTGATTTCCACGTACAGAAGTGTATGCGGATGTAAGGCTGACTCAACCTACACAAAACATCAGTACCGGATTAATACCTGGGGCAAAGGCGGCCGGGCGTAGAGCTAATTAAGTGCCGAGGTAGGGATAGTGGAAGCCTTCACGTTCCACCCCATCGTGGCTTGTACGGAGAGGACTTGGCTTTCCTAGAGTGTTATCAAAAATTCTGAAGAAGTTAATAAATGAACTACAAAGTGAATGTAAGCACATCTCTGATACCGCTATGCAATTCTTTCACTTTATCTATGGTAAGAAGATCATTTTATTTAGTTAAGAAGGAAGCTATACTTCTCAGTGAGAGCTAAATTTAAATGTAAACTTTCAATATACATATTAACTATAAATATAGCGTACCTGTAGAAAACACCAGGAATAAATACTGAAATTGTGTGTTCGGAAGACTGGAAAGATTTTCATATCTTAACAAGTACAAACACCGTACGGCATCACATGTCCCTGTAACGCTACGAGTGAATGCGAAAGTAAACTTCAGTGAAAGACGTCTCCGATCTCTCTCCACTAATCCCCTGAGTTCACAAAAAGCACGACATTGCTGCGGTGAGGTAAACAAGCAGTGAGCATAACAACGACATAAATTTGTCGACGTGAAGCTCACGGCCGACAGAGTACCAATATGCGGTTAGCCGAGCGTGGTGAAAGTGCATCACCACTACAATTTAATGTTTTCGAGGAATGTTACCATAACTAAGCACTCATCTAGGATTCGTGTTCTAAGAACATGAAAATTATAGTCACTTTCTTTCCCTTATGATTTACTATACAAACAAAAAGGAATCTTTATAAGACGTTCGACTATTACAAACAGCTTAGAAATTAGCTCAATAAGAAACCAGTTCTCCCATTTCGGAAATCAAATAAGGATAAAAATGTCCTCCGGTCATGGTCATCCATCAACAGCTGCTAATTTCAGATGCCAACCAACCATAATACCCAACTTGGACGGTTGCTACGTAACATTGTCTGGTCATCCATCCGCACATTACATCACAGCCTGCACTATTGCTATGGTTACACTTCCGTCACACATTTTGTCCCGTTAATTTACACAGACGCCCCCCAGCCGTTAGACATATTTATGGCAAATTCCCAATGTGTAATATCTTTAAAGGACCATGGCCAACCAAGCGACCGCTGCTCAGCCCGAAGGCATGTAGGTTACGAGGTGTCGTGTGGTTATCACGATGAATCTCCTCGCCATTATTCTTGGCTTTCTAGACCAGGGCCGACTTTTCGCCGTCGGATAGCTCCTCAGATCTAATCACGTAGGCTGAGTGGATCTCGAACCATTCCCCAGACCCAATTAAAACCCTTGCCTGTTCGGGAATTGAATCCGGGGACTCGGGGTATGAGGCAGACACGTTACTCCCACTATAACATTAATTAACGCTTATGAACCATACGCACTATTTTCTGACGCGGTGAATGATTACAAAAATAAGATATTAGTAGCTAGACTTCGTAAAGATGGCTATATTTTCATTCACCTAAGCACGGAGTTCGTACGATGGAAACCATTGTTACATACTACAAATATAAACAACTTTCGCTTGAAATGGCCAACTGACATCTTTCTTCTTATCATCCAAGCGGGAGGAATTAACGAAACCCGACTAAAATGGGCAACAGAAATCATTCAACCCGATTACCTGGATCTGTACATGATTTTTTGTAATTGGCAGTAGTAAGAATAATATGCGTTATTTCACTGAGGGCGCTGAGTGGAGTTTCAGATTAAGCTTGTCTCCTACCGTTGCTTCTAAAGGGTCTACAAATATTGTGATGTTCAACAAAAGTAAATTTCAAAAATTCCCTGGTACACATTTTGGCTCTGACTAACGATTTGTTGATAAGTCCATACAATATTAATGGTACATAAAACATGCTTAATAATCTACCTGTTCGATTACTTTTTGGCTTTAATTAATTGGCCTAATGTACATTATTCTTGGAAATATTTGACTTAATTTTCAGTATTTCTAGGTGTATTTTCGTCAGTAAAACGAAGTCCTAAGTGACATAGAAAACACATTGATTTATAACGAGACCTCCCATCAATTTGAAGTCCAAAATTACGTATCATTTTCCTTAATGTATACAGTTTCCTTGGTGTAGAAACTGGTAGTAAATAACGTTTCTTGCCTTGTTGTAGAATAAAAATAAATATCCGGTTACAGAGAATAGTGAATACATTATTCTCATCGTTAACCAAAGTAGCAATAATATTTCAATGTCTGCCTTAATATACTGACCAGTGGGAAAGCCCACTGCATGACTTGAGTCCAGTTCTCTCAGCCCAAGGAATAACAAGAGAAGTCAAAGAATTACAGGTCTCAGTTGAAGCATTTTCTTGTTTTAAACAATACGAAATAACCTATTGACCAAATGTTGTCAAACCATTCTGGCGTTATAAGAAACAATTTTTAAATGAAGAATTTAGTTCGATTTTGTTTTATTCAAAACATTAATGAAGTATCTGCTTTGGGTCTTGAATGGAAGTGGGTTGTCCTATATTGACAAGGCATTATTTTTCTGATGTGAACCAGTAAAAATCAAAGTGCTGGAAGTATTGCTGGCTAGCGGGATTTGACAGGTCTCTGCAACAAAAGAAGTTGTATAAGTTCACTACCAATAATTCATTTACAAGACAATAATGTTGAGGACCGCAATAGCGACAGAAGCTATACTACACACAAGACAATCTGACTTGTATGGCTGAAGCCACTTTTATGAACAATGTTTGGAATATTAACAAGATAACTCAAGTTGTCTGCTTCTTACCGGGGACTCTTTTGTATTCTTGAATATCCTGGAAGTTATAGTTTATAGCAACAACTAAAAAGAAATGAAAAACTGGCTTATCTGTTTTTATTCGGGACGTGTGAATTAAAAATCACATACCTCATGAACCATCCGTATAGTGGAAACTGTCTCCAGCTGATATAAATGACAGAATCCTCGAGAAAATAACGTATTATAGAACAGTTGTACAACCCTGAAATAGGCCTCATTTTCTCATCCAAATTAGAAAGTGTGCCGTCTCATTATCCAGATGTACAACTGTTCTATTACACGCCAGTGTTGGGAACGAACTCTTCAGAATATTGCAATTCAGTGTAAGCGCCTTACGGCAGTAGCGAATCTCAGCTAAATTGAAATTGGTCTTATATAATAAAGATAAGCCTTCCCATCTGCTCGGGGTTGTTATCCCCGTGATAAGCAACCCTCAACACTGGGACTGCAAATGCCCACTTTAAGGGCTCAACGATTTAATTCCTGGGAGAGAATGCGGAGCTCATTCCAATATCCCCGAGAGAAATGTCTCCTAAAATATCTGAAAGTAGTAGCATCAAGGAGATGGGATGAAGTCAGAGCAGAGTTAAAGTTACATTCTCCAACGGATCTACTGCTCTAACTCTTGGATCAAAATATGATGTTTGGCTGTATGACTGAGCTAGGATGTTTCTCGACTCCTCTGGTTGTGACTGTACACCTTTAAAAGACAATGTCCTGACTGACGGTGAATAAACGCCCAGGCAAAACTATTGGACATAAAGAAATGACCTCTCAGAGTAGAGAGTGAAATAAATTTATAATTTTTCTATTTATTAACGAATACATCGCAACTGATAAATATCCCGGTGACATGATCACTTACAGCACTCTGCTAATAAACAACAACAAAAATAATTCAACAAGCAATTCCATGAAAATAATATTACAAGAAATACTAGTAGTTCAACATTTTAAATGGAAATCCACATACAACTTAAGTATTTATTTCTGCTTTATGTCTGAACCTACCATGAATTCGGCAACCAACGCTTTATAGGAGACTTTTGCGCAGTAATCGGTTAGAACGTAAACTGAAGCCAGTATGCACAACGGTTATGCTATGAGATGTGCATAAAGAGTAGGGGTACAGCCTATAAGAATCCCTAGAACTTATGCTACTCTGGCTACATTACGGAAAAGCGGGCTAGTTGACACATCCTAATAACGAAATTAGTTTGTATTCCCTCATTCGGAGGGTGCCAAAAAGACAAAGCGTGTGTAAAAAAGTGGCTTGACAATTAAGAGGCAGTATGAAGGATATCGTCTATAAAGGATTAATATACCTATTACTCATTAAAATCATATCAATTCATATTTTGAAAACTACGAGGAACACATAGCCAGGGGAGAGACTGCAAAGAGTACGAGTAACATTGTTAACGAGGCTTTCAGGGCCGCCAACCCGATGTCCTCAGTAAACTGGTTTACATTTCTTAAAAAACTTGCGAAATATGTGACTAATGGTTCCTCTTGTTCGTATCATCAATCGTAATGCCTCTATGGACTCCAGATTATTCTCGTATTTCTAAGCGTAGTAGGTTCATATCTGTCACATTCCTCCTTGTGTACATCGTGTGCTTGAGTAGATGATGCCTCGGTTCTAATAGTGGGGTCTATTAGGTACCCATCTCTTGAGCGCGGTGGTGCGGGCTTGACCCAGCCTGAGACAATCCAGTACCTCCTCGTAGATCGCGTATTGGTTTGCCACCTATCATAGATCTTATACGATAATATCGTGCATTCTGTAGTGTGTCTTTAAGTGGACAGGGACCGGCTCCGTGGCTAAATGGTTAGCGTGCTGGCCTTTGGTCACAGGGGTCCCGGGTTCGATTCCCGGCAGGGTCGGGACTTTTAACCATCATTGTTTAATTTCGCTGGCACGGGGGTTGGGTGCATGTGTTGTCTTCACCATCATTTCATCCTCATCAGGACGCGCAGGTCCCCTACGGGTGTCAAATGGAAAGACCTGCACCTGGCGAGCCGAACTTGTCCTCGGACACTCCCGGCACTAGAAGCCATACGCCATTTGATTTCAAGTGGACGTGACCTAGTGTTTCAATCTGACAGGCACCGTGTTCACCAACAACGAATTTCAAACGTTTTGATGAAAGCGGCGTAAAACACAGAAAATGAAGATATTCATTCTTACGAAACGCTTCAGCTGAAAAAGTTGAAATTTCATGCAGTGGTTGCTTCTTTATGTATCTGATGTTAAATAACAGAAGTTCCGAAAAACAGCCCTAAAGGGGTTAAATGGCACTTTATTTTTTTATTTCGTATGGCTATTTGTAGCCGATTGCAGCCCTTGTAAGGCAGATCCTCCAATGAGGGTGGGCGGCATCTGCCATGTGTAGGTACCTGCGTGTTATTGTGGTGGAGGGTAGTGTTATATGTGGTGTGTGAGTTGTAGGGATATTGGGGACAGTACAAACACGCAGGCCCCGGGCCATTGGAATTAACCAAACAAGGTTAAAATCCCGGCCCGGCTGGGAATGGAACCCGGGACCCTCAGAACCGAAGGCCAGTACGCTGAGCATTCAGCCAATGAGTCGAACAAATGGCACTTAATATGCATATCTCTGGAACCGTTTGGTGGAGGTTGCAATGTTCATTCTTCCGTGGTTGGTTTTCTGCGTCCTAGATATTAAATAAGAACTATTTATCAACATTCTACCCCTAAAGCAAAACATTCCTCCAATAATTTTCGACGTACTATGTCAAAATTTGACAGGTTCATAGATATTATGTCAGGGGTTTTAAAAGTTTTAAACCATCCCCATTCTATGGGGTTCAAATGAGTGTTATATCCGAATACCTAAAAATCATTTGATGCACGAACTGAGGTGGTATTTTGCATGCTCTGACTCTCCTATATTTAAAACTTCGAAGGACAACTCTCAGTTTAAAGCACGGCTATCTTGCTATTATAATACAAATGTCAGGATTATGTGAACCATATGCGGTTGACTTGAACAAATCAAAGTATCGTTAAGTACAATAATTCTTTCTATTTCAGTCATACGGCTCAAGGCTTCCTGGTCAGTGACATTTTATACCGTGGTGTTCTAAGCAATCGTCAATAAATCAACATTTAAATTGTTTCAGACTTTCTTTCAGATGCTTCGGGAAATGTCCATAATTGAGCACTATACTTAGAACTACTGTTCTTAGCTGAGGTATCCAGAAACATTTTCAGAACTCTGCTGACCGACTTCAGCTTCTCGGGAGTAATTCTGTATAGATTAACTCCCCTCCTTGTTGTAAGAGGCGACTAAAAGGGGCCCAGAGTCTTTCAATTTGGGAGGGTGGGTGTGTTGGTGACCACGGGGCCTTTACCTGAGTCCTGCATTGCTTCCACTTACTTGTGCCAGGCTCCTCACTTTCATCCATCCTATCCGACCTCTCTTGGTCAACTATTGTTCTTTTCCGACCCCGATGGCATTAGAGCTCTCTAGACCTAGGGAGTCTTTCACTTTCAAGCCCTCCGTGGCCCTTGCCTTCCTTTAGCCGATATCTTCATTTTCGAAGTGTCGGACCCCTTCCAATTTTTCTCTCTGATTATTGTTATATAGAGGATCGTTGCCTAGCTGTACTTTCTCTCGAAAAAAAAATCACCACCACCAGCACATTGCAGGCATTTTAGGACTACTTCCTTTCTGGAATTAAGAATTTGAATTTATTTTAGACATGTTTCGTATTTCATTTCCTGCATGTGAACTATGTGTAACACAGGCTGCATCCTGGGACAATAAGCAATGGGGACAACGTTTTATTTATTTCTTGCTCAGTGGGAAAGTCAGGGTTTTCGGCCCTGCCTTACACGTAACCGCAATCTAAAATACTTTAAATAGATAGAAAACTACATTAATATTAAAAACGGTCGTAATTGGAGTTAAATTTAAGACTTAAAGTAAACATCATATGATCACCAAAGTTGAGAATGAGAATTAAAACTCTCTTTAAGATGAATTACAAACATAATAACGAAAGAAGCACTACAATAAACAATTAATACGTAAATAATAATAATAGCAAATATGCTTTTCATACGCAATAATCAAAATAATAATAAATAATAAAACAGTAATCCTTACGCCTTGTTAGTGAAATAGTCTTAATTTCTTTTAGCTAATCCTTAGCATCACACTCAGTGATACTTCAGACATTCAGTCAGCTCCTTAGCAAGTAGTCTCTAAATTAAATCCTTACGATTTATTTATTTATTTATTTATTTATTCATTTATTTATTTATTGATAAACTCAATGACTATCCAGACCTTCAATATTGCCACAATTACAAAGTTTAACCGCATACAAAATAACAAAATTGAGTTTGAACATTACTATAAACTGATAAATAACAGAATAAAATCAAGGATTAGTATTACGACATGTAGAATAGTTCATTTAACATTTGGAAATACAAAACAATTAAAGAACAATGCGTTCGTTATCAGGAAAGTAACGGGTCCGAATACTGACGTGATTTCAAAATAGACGAAGATTCTCGTGACGTGGCGATTACCGACAGATTGATTCTAGACTTTCGTAACTCGAATCTGTCCCAGAAATTCATAAACAAGTACTTACAGTACCAGGTGCTCGAACATTAAACCCAATACTACCGGCTCCTGTAAATGGTACTTTCCCCTGTAAAATTCGGTTTCAAATGTGTACATGTTCCCCCTTTTCACGTCAATAAGAGTTCTAAAAGGACATGGGCAGTTTCTCTTTTACGGTATGTTTCTCGTGTCTGAATTGCTTTTCTCCAGCCCGCATGACCACAGGTTTCAGAAGAAAATAATCTATAGTATATTTTCTATAATAATTCGCAATTACCTGACCTTCTATTAGCCTGACCTGACTTCTTCAATATCACTCAAAGAGTGTTATCTCCGAGGGAGCAGACGGGATTGGAAAAGTGCAGAGCACTTGGGACGTGCTATCTGATCCAGGCAAAGTTACTCCGCCAGAAGAGCAAAGTTAGATAAAGACATTTGTACGTCACGCGCTTCGTCAAAGACTCTGCGTTGTTTTACCACTAAAACAAGGCAGGGAAGTTACTGCTCTGGAGGAAAACGCATTATCACTTCAAACTTCTGTATTAGTATTCGCTACACTTCATGCTACTCTTCTTTATTATGTTATGAGAATTCGTCTTCTTCGTTCTTGTGTGGTTCAAGTTGAAATTGTTCAAATCATGTACATGGTGTGGACTCTCGACGTGGATCCATCGTATAGTGTCTGAAGTTTGTATTCATTAGATTCATTCATAACCGGGTTTTTCAGGGGTATTATTGGCTGCACGCCGGACCGGACGGCCGCCAGTTGCATATTCCTCAGCGCTAGGCGTGAAATGCTCCCCCTTGCGTTAGTAACCCGCGTTTTCGTACGCTCGTAATCGGGTGTCATTCGCTACAGCTACAGTCGATGGCTGATGTGTTCAGCAATGCCGGGTACACTGCCATAATTGTAATCTATGGAAACTCTGGTCGGAGTGCAGCGACATGCACAGCCACCTGCCTTCTATTTACGTATTTCGTGGAAGGCAGTTGCATCTAAAAGCTAATGGACTATTCAAGACACATACAGGCAGCCTTTCACGGAGTGGAATGTTTGTGCGTGCATAAATTACTTAGTTATTGAACATTATTTTGCTTATTTACAAATGCACACTGTTGTCTAGTTAAATGACTGCTATCTGTTTCACATCCGAAACGTAGAGCATTGTAGCGCTCTTTGTAAACCAACGATTACGCATTCCAGTCACCTTTAGTGTATGCGGGTCACTAATAACTATAATCCATCACGTAATAAACATATACAAGAAATATTATTTTTTTGCTAGGGGCTTTACGTAGCACCGACACAGATAGGTCTTATGGCGAGGATGCGATAGAGAAGGCCTAGGAGTTGGAAGGAAGCGGCCGTGGCCTTAATTAAGGTACAGCCCAAACATTTGCCAGGTGTGAAAATGGGAAACCACGGAAAACCATCCTCAGGGCTGCCGACATTGGGATTCGAACCCACTATCACCCGGATGCAAGTTCAACCCGCGCGCCCCTGACCGCACGGCCAACTCGCCCGGTATAAAAGAAATTGAAAGTGTTCAAGCTAAATTTCTAAGATATTTGTATTTATATACCTCTAAAACTTGTGCAAAGTATGTGGCATATCATGACTTAATAAAAAGAATTGGGACAGATAAGTTACATACAAGAACATTAACGAATGGAGAATACCTACATAGGATTCTAAAAGGTAAAGAATGTAACCGAGAGGGAGATCAACAAGTGCAAATTTAGTAAACTTTCCAAGTTATGAAGACAAGTTGATGTCATATACACGGACACATGACAAAAGCATTCAGTAGGACTGACCATCATAAAGTTCTAAACAAGCTTTACAATTTTGATTTTTGCCCAGAGCTAGTTGAATTCTTTAACTCCAGGAATAGATTTTAGTTTGTTAGTTTCAAAGCGGTGGCTTCATCCATGTACAGGGTGACTTCAGGCGTAAACCAAATGTTTAAAATTACGTTCACTGTTGTTCATTCTGTTTGTGAATGGTATTGTTTCAGTATTGACGAATTCTAAATTTCCGTTATATGACAATGGCAAGAAGACCTACGGGAGGATGTCTTAAAACCAGGTTAAAGAAAAATTACAAGAAGATCTCACTGCACTGGTTGAATGGGGAAAGACAATTCCTTTCAATTCAATATTAAGAAATGTGAATCAATGACCATTACTAAAAAATACATCCACAAATCCAATCTTATGAAATCAACAGTATCAGCCTAAAACGAGTAGAAGGAAAGAAGATTTCAAGGATGGTGGTGGTGATTATTGTTTTAAGAGGAAGTACAACTAGGCAACCATCCTCTATATAACACTAATCAGAAGGAAAAATGGAAGGGATCCGACACTTCGAAAAATGAAGATATCGGTCAAAGGAAGACAAGGGCCACGAAGGGCGTGAAAATAAAAGACTCCCTAGGCCTCCATACGTAATAGCGTCGGGGTCGGAAAAGAACAAGAGTTGACCAAGGGAGGTCGGATAGGATATATGAAAGTAAGGAGCCTGGCACAAGTAAGCGGAAGCAATGCCAGGACTCAGCTAAGGGCTCCGTGGTTGTCAACCCACGCTCCATAGTTCAGAGCCCCTGTGGCCCCTTTTAGTCGCCTCTTACGACAGGCAGGGGATACCGTGGGGTTTATTCTACCGCCCCCATCCACAGGGGGAGAAGATTTTAAGAGTAACACTTGATAGTAAACTTGTGTTCAATATACACATAAATAAAGCTGTAAATGAGGCCTATAGGAACCTAGCATTTCTAACGAGAAATAGAAACAAATTCAAAAATATCAAAGCCATTATGAAGGTATACAATTCACTAATAAGAACAGTAGTAGAATATGTATATACAGACTGGAATTTATTATGTAATAAACATATAATATAATTATAAAGTATTCAAGCTAAATTTCTAAGATATTTCAATTTCTGTTTCTGTATTTCTAAAACTACTGTAACATATGTGGCATGTATGTAGTGACTTAATAACAATTTTTGGGATAGGTAAGTTGAGAACATTAACGAGCGTAACATACCTACATAGTATTCTATTAGGTAAAACAGATAACCGGGAGTTACTCCTGTATGCACCCTTAGGAAGTAACAGGAATAATTTAACTTTGTTTTTGCTCGACGATAGCAAAATATAAATATTAAACGCCAGAAAACTGAATCTTAATGAGACTCATTATAGTTCAAGTTTCATTATCCAGCAATCAGAGTTCAGATTTTCATTATGATACAACGTTTGATCAATTAGATAACGATAGCATCGCCCCTGCACTCAACGCGCTAGCTTCGCCCTTCTTTCCAAAATAAAACATGTCGGACACGCATATTAACATCATTCACTTCACCAACTGTACAATAAACAATTTGTATTTGAAATAAAGCTAGGTTATGATAACCTTCTATCACAGCTCTGAAAACGTACGGCATTGTGAAGGTCCCTGATCCACTCACAGAAAATCAATAATCCAGCGCATGCGCTCTGTACATTATCAACAAGCCTGTAAGGGCACGAGCATGTTTACAAAACGAGCGAAGCTGGTATTATAATTTCCAAACGAGTGTCTTGATTACCATTTTAAGCGAGTTACTGTTTATGCTGGATGATAATTACAACTCTTTTTTTTTAAATATTCATAAATTTCTGTCGAGGTGTTGCTTGGCAGTTGAGTTTACTGAAGAGATCGTAATATAACATTTTTTAAAAGTTATTGGACATTTTGGAAAAACAAAGTTCAAAACATCATCTTGATAACGTTTGTACTTGTATGCTGTTATTAACATGGAGTAAAAATCTCAAAATTTGGTTCTACCCGGAATCGAACTTGGAGCCTCTGCCTGTAAAGCAGACGTGATTCCAAGTGTACTTAAACAAATGTAAAAATGGTGAAAATCGTTTCATTGTCAATAATGAAGGTTTCATTAATTGTTAGTACAATGTTTTGAAAAGTTTCGTAAATGTTGCCCACGCAATGTAACCTGTGTGCCAATTGAAGTTGGGGACATTAAGGTACAGTGCTATTTCTTTCGCCATATTCGCCAGTTTGTTTATGCCAGCATTTTGGGCGGTGCACTTTCCATGTTAGTAATTTGTAAAGAAAAATGGAGTGTTGCAAACTTCTGGACGTTTTTTATTATTCTGCAATCCATGAACTGGCCATGCTATCCTTACCCAATTGATCAAACAGTTGCATCATAATGAAAATCTGAACTCTGATTGGTAGATAACCCGTGTCATAATGAAAATCTGAACTCTGATTGGTGGATAACCCGTGTCATAATGAAAATCTGAACTCTGATTGGTGGATAACCCGTGTCATAATGAAAATCTGAACTCTGATTGGTGGATAACCCGTGTCATAATGAAAATCTGAACTCTGATTGGTGGATAACCCGTGTCATAATGAAAATCTGAACTCTGATTGGTGGATAACCTGAACTATAATGAGCCTCAGTAAGATTTAGTTTCCTGGCATATAATATTTTTATTTCAGCATCGTCGAGAACAAGTGTATTCATTCAAAGTTAGAATGCAGAACCTAACAGTTATAAGTTAACTCAGTCGAAACTGTGGCTTCAGATATCACGAACTTTCGATATCTGGAACGGAACCAACAATAAACAGTTAAAATCTACTCGCTATTACGGAACTGAAAGACACACTACGTTTCCTTTGCACCTGTGACACTACACAGAGTGTGTCCTAGTAACCATGGATCAGCAAACGAGCCGTTTGGGAGACACCACTGAGTTGTAAACGTCATCCTAAGTTATTAGATATTGTAGTACAAGCATGACCAAGTGTGGGGACTCAGTCACTGTAGCACTGTAGTTTGTGATCACGCCACTGCAACCACTGCAGGCGATTATATCCAACACGTGCTCCAGCAGTTTCGGCATACCGGGTATAGGAAAGTTCGTGAGACGTTAGTGTGCGAGATATTTCAATGAATAAGTTTCTTAGCTTTCAGTTCCTAAACTCAGTTCATTGTGTATTGTATACTTCAAGCCGTTCTGGCTGCAAGTCGGGTTATGGTAGATTATTTGATGATACGCGATTTTTTCACAACTGAAGGAGAGAAATCAATTTGAAAAATGGGCCAGAGCTATTCCACGGAAGACCAGGCGAGTTGGCCGTGCGGTTAGGAGCGCGCGGCTATCCGGGAGAGAGTGGGTTCCAACCCCACTGTTGGCAGCCCTGAAAATGGTTTTCCGTAGTTTCCCATTTTCACACCAGTCAAATGCTGGGGCTGTACCTTTATTAAGGCCACGGCCTAATCCTTCCACTCCTAGGCCTTTCCTGTCCCTTCGTCGCCATAAGCCCTATCTGTGTCGTTGCGACGTAAAACAAATAGCAAAAAAATTACACGGATGGATACTGGCTTTACGCGTAGTAGCAGAACTTGTCATATTCATTTCTCTGGTGATTTAATAGTAAAATCAGATAAATTTGTAGTGAAAATCCACAGCTAGTTTGCAGTCATTCGACAGGGTGAGGAATGGAATGAATGAAGCCCCAACCTAGCGGGGAGGATAGGAATTGTGCCGGCTGCCGAAGCCTGTCGTTCTCATCAGGGACAATGAGTAATGAATGACAGATGAAATAAAATAATACTGGAGATTGTTTCTGAAATGAAAGATGTAAAGGAAAACAGGAGTAACCAGAAAAAAACCTGTCCCGCCTCCGAGTTTTCCAGCACAAATCTCACATAGAGTGACCGGGATTTGAACCATGCAATCCAGCGGTGAGAGGTCGGCGCACTGGCACCTGACCCACGCAGGGACTTACATAATTTTATATTTAACCAGCTGATGTACCCGTGCTTGGCTACGGAATTCTACATCGTGCACAGGCTTCTAGGTTAGGTAGTGTACACGTTGTTAGTAAGACTGTACTAAATTGAATATCTCTTAACGTTACCCTAGAAATGCGACGGGGAAGTCACCAAACGTCTTGTCTCATGTGAAGACTTGGCTAGGGAATTTTTCTTGTAATGGTAGGCATTCCTTGCCTACCATCAGTCACAATCAAGTTGGGGAGTTTTCATTATAATGGCAGACATTCTCCAGCTGTGGTTAGGGATAATAGGTGATCATCCTATTGGGCCGTACAGGTCAGCAAATGAACTCAGTGGGCGGTGCGGCATCATCTTCCAGGTGTGCTTGAGAGAGTAGCATCAGAGAATGTGGTACGTTCCGCTATTGTGAGATGACAAAAGAATGAGCGCCTTCGCCGTAGCCTCCAACACCACCTGATCTGAACCTTTCGGATTCTTCATGTTTTGGGCCACTCCGAGAGTCTCGTTAACACGGTTAAAATATTGCAGCAGAGACTTGAGAATGCTCGTCGAGAATTTCAAAGTGATCAAAGCTTGTTTGAAGGAATTCGAAAATGAACGCTGCGAGGATTTCATTAAAAACAACTGAACTTCTAATAAAGTATCTAGTAATTGTCCTTAATTTTGTATTGATAGCTTTTCCTACCTAGGATGACTAGGCTTTAATCATTTAGCGAATAGATTTCTGATTGTGGATTGATGGGGAGCCAGGATGAATATTAATGGGAAGTGTAAATAACATGGATTCGACTTAGGCATTAGTCCGCCAATAGAAGAATAATTCAGTGGATTTATACAAGAACAAAAGTCGGGACTGTGGAGTAGAGAAGTGATAGACTATTTAACAATTTTAAAATAGTGAACAAGTAAGGTTTCGGTAGCGAACGTTTGTCTTATATCTCGACAATTTTGTCTAATGACAATATGATATTTTAACAGTGTACAGGTAACAAATACTTTAAAAGTCATGTATATCAATTATTTTAGGAAACATGTAATCGAAATAGAATGAAAGTTTTAATATGGTAAGGGTATTTTGTAAGAAGGCTGATGAAGAGTTTAGAATGTAATGTAGTGAACTAAATAAAATGCAGATAACAATGCGATGTCACCAGGTGGACCCGTATAGCATAGGTACATTCTAGTCAGTGGTGGCTGGTAATCATAAATTTTAATTACCTCACAAACGGCTCGTTTGTTCACTAAGAGCTTTTCTTGTTTCTGGTATCGTGTATTTAATTTGGTCTGTTAATAACGACACACGCTGTATTTTCACAATACTCACTCCTATTGCGAAGTCGAAAAATGACAATATGATGGTACTTCGCGTGTTTCTCCCGTTTGTTGGCAAATATTCCATTCTCCAGCATGTTTTGTTACCATAATCACATTTTCGAATACAAGGGTTAATAGAACATACTTCATTGCTGGAATCACGATCAAAATGCAGACGGCTTCTTCTCTTGATACTACATATTCGATACTTGAAAGTTTCTTTCATCCTGGGGAGGTATAAATGCATAGTATGTACATTTAGATACAGATCTCAGTTGCAACATGGAAACTGAACATTCGCTCCATGAGGTAAGGTGCGAAGTACACATTATAGTAAAGAACAATTTTATTTAATGCTCCAACTTTGTGCCCTGCAGTGCTCCTGCGACCTATTGCAAGTTATGTAGCTCTTGCTATGCACGACTCTGTTTTTTGTCGAACCTTCCTTCAGAATATAGGAGCTACCGCTTTCTTGCGACCCCTAATGACTGTCTGCGCCCTACTTTATGGTGTGGAGGGAGCTTGCCAGCCAGCGATTACCGTTAGTCAGCCAAACTTTAACTTCTCACCTCACATAACTCGAGACGCTCCAAACTAATATTACGACTTACTGGCGGTCAGAAATCTGTAAACAGCAATTTGTTTGTGCTAATGAGGTAAGTCCCCTTGCGTCAGCTCTCGGTCACGACAAGATAGTAGTCTGTCCTACTGTTGAACATCCCTCTCTTAGGCTGGGTTATAACTACAAACATACAAATAATACATTCCCATGTTTGTATGTGGCCCTTTAATGATAGTGGATTTTCGGGTTATAGATGAGAGGTTAAACACGCCCGTGGATAATTTGTAGTTCACGCATTAATCTTTGAAAACAAATGGACCATCGCCTTGTAAACCAAATCCAGATACTCGAATAAATGTCAAAGTCACCGAACTTGACTCTAAGGGAAGTATTTGCACGGGATTTCATTAGTATTATTTTCATTTTAATCATAAAGGAAGGATAGGTCGACATTTTAGGGAGAGTGTCAAACATTTCCTCTTGGTTAAAAGTAGAAACGTATTCCACCAAAGAAATGTAACAAATTTATTAAAGATTCGAAAACCTAAAGCACACACGATGTTCTCAACATCGTAATACTTGATCTCCCTTGAAACTCGTGATTTTGGAGGAATAATTCGAAGGTTTAACATATCCTCAATCACTCACCACTGAAATGTATTTAAGGCAGTCACCAAGCAGGCAGATTACCTATCTGGTGTTTACCTAGTCTTTCCTTAAATAGTGGCAAAGAATTCGGAAATTTATTGAACATCTCCCTTGGTAATCCACTCCCAACGTCCTCTTCCTTTGAACGAATATTTGTGCACTAATTTGTCCTCTTGAATTGCAGCCTTATCTGTATATTGTGATCTTATCTATTTTTAAAAACACCCCTCGAAATTATTCGTCTACGAATACGCCATTTCTCCACTGACAGCGCGGAACGCACCGAGCAGATCATGTCACTTCTTCCAAGTATTATCATGCCAAAGTTTGCGACATTTTCGTAGCGCTTTTCTTTTGGAGGAAATGGCCGAGAAATATGAGAGGCCTTTTCTTCTTCGAATTATTTCCATTTCTCGAATCAAGTACCATAAACTGGAACCATACAATAGTTGTGGTCTTCCCAGAGACTTATATGCCATTCCCCACCATCCTTTAACAATCCATAAATACCTTCATAACCATGTGATTACCCCAATGGAGATCTTTCCTATGTACTTACAGTGAGCCCCATAAGGAACTATGACCCCATCAAGAGAGTAATTAAAGTCGAGAGAACTTTGTCTATTAGTGAAACTCTCAACGTGATATTTAATCCTGTTTATCACCGTACAATTGCCTACTGTCCATCTCACAACATTGTTGAGCTCTTTTTGCAGCTGTTCACAATTTTGTAAATTATTTATTACTCTGTAAGAATAAAATCATCCGCAAAAAAAAAAAAAGCCATGCCTCTGATTTCAGTTATTTACTCATATTATTTATATGCGTATCAAAAGGTAAATTTCGAATAACTGTGCCTTGAGAACCTAAGTACGCAACATTAAAATGGCACAAGTACGGAATGTGAAGATAATACGATGATAATCAAAAATGCCGAATAAATTATTTACAGGCTACAACACTACGCTTACCACTGTCAACAATACAACTGTAGCCTCCAGACGCTTTGTCCAGAATGGCGCGCTCCTCCTTCAGTTAACAAACGAACAACGACAAGACTTTACACCAATGATGGCTTCACGTCACCCTTCCTTACTCATTCACTGGTGAAGGCGACAGCAGCCAAACACAAGAAAGGTACGTTTTATAGTAAACCGTTAGAGTTACTAACAATCCGGCAAGCAACTCGATGTTGAAACTATCCTAAGGTTACAAGCTTCGAAATTTAGGTAAATGAAATATAAAACAAGTATGAGAGTTTACTCTTTATTTATTCCTGAAAATGAAAATCCTTTCCTTAATCGTCGTAATCCAGTCGATTACATTAGCAGTTTGCTCTTTCTCTACCACTACGAGCGCTAATGTGAGTCAATGAATTGTTTCACTTAAGCACCACTACGAGCGCTAATGTGAGTCAATGAATTGTTTCACTTAAGCACCACTACAAGCGCTAATGTGAGTGAATGAATTGTTTCACTTAAGTACCGCTACGAGCGCTAATGTGAGTCAATGGACTGATTTCACTTAAGCACCACTACGAGCGCTAATGTGAGTCAATGGACTGATTTCACTTAAGCA
This sequence comes from Anabrus simplex, assembly GCF_040414725.1. NCBI lineage: Eukaryota > Metazoa > Arthropoda > Insecta > Orthoptera > Tettigoniidae > Anabrus > Anabrus simplex. Next base: position 10,054,467 of record NC_090265.1, on the reverse strand, counting down.
CCGCTACGAGCGCTAATGTGAGTCAATGAATTGTTTCACTTAAGCACCACTACGAGCGCTAATGTGAGTCAATGAATTGTTTCACTTAAGCACCACTACGAGTGCTAATGTGAGTCAATGAATTGTTTCACTTAAGTACCGCTACGAGCGCTAATGTGAGTCAATGAATTGTTTCACTTAAGTACCGCTACGAGCGCTAATGTGAGTCAATAGATTGTTTCACTTAAGCAACACTACGAGCGCTAATGTGAGTCAATGAATTGTTTCACTTAAGCACCACTACGAGCGCTAATGTGAGTCAATGCATTGTTTCACTTAAGTACCGCTACGAGCGCTAATGTGAGTCAATGAATTGTTTCACTTAAGCACCACTACGAGCGCTAATGTGAGTCAATGTAGGGTTTCACTTAAGTACCGCTACGAGCGCTAATGTGAGTCAATGAATTGTTTCACTTAAGCACCACTACGAGCGCTAATGTGAGTCAATGCATTGTTTCACTTAAGTACCGCTACGAGCGCTAATGTGAGTCAATGAATTGTTTCACTTAAGCACCACTACGAGTGCTAATGTGAGTCAATGGACTGATTTCACTTAAGCACCACTACGAGCGCTAATGTGAGTGAATGAATTGTTTCACTTAAGTACCGCTACGAGCGCTAATGTGAGTCAATGAATTGTTTCACATAAGCACCACTACGAGTGCTAATGTGAGTCAATGGACTGATTTCACTTAAGCACCACTACGAGCGCTAATGTGAGTGAATGAATTGTTTCACTTAAGCACCACTACGAGCGCTAATGTGAGTGAATGAATTGTTTCACTTAAGCACCGCTACGAGCGCTAATGTGAGTCAATGCATTGCTTCACTTAAGCACCACTACGAGCGCTAATGTGAGTGAATGAATTGTTTCACTTAAGTACCGCTACGAGCGCTAAAGTGAGTCAATGAATTGTTTCATTTAAGTACCGCTACGAGCGCTAATGTGAGTCAATGAATTGTTTCACTTAAGCACCACTACGAGCGCTAATGTGAGTCAATAGATTGTTTCACTTAAGCACCACTACGAGCGCTAATGTGAGTCAATGAATTGTTTCACTTAAGACCCACTACGAGCGCTAATGTGAGTCAATGAATTGTTTCACTTAAGTACCACTACGAGCGCTAATGTGAGTGAATGAATTGTTTCACTTAAGCACCACTACGAGCGCTAATGTGAGTCAATGAATTGTTTCACTTAAGTACCACTACGAGCGCTAATGTGAGTCAATGAATTGTTTCACTTAAGTACCGCTACGAGCGCTAATGTGAGTCAATGAATTGTTTCACTTAAGCACCACTACGAGCGCTAATGTGAGTCAATGAATTGTTTCACTTAAGCACCACTACGAGTGCTAATGTGAGTCAATGAATTGTTTCACTTAAGCACCACTACGAGCGCTAATGTGAGTCAATGGACTGATTTCACTTAAGTACCACTACGAGCGCTAATGTGAGTCAATGAATTGTTTCACTTAAGCACCACTACGAGTGCTAATGTGAGTCAATGAATTGTTTCACTTAAGCACCACTACGAGCGCTAATGTGAGTCAATAGATTGTTTCACTTAAGCACCACTACGAGCGCTAATGTGAGTCAATGCATTGTTTCACTTAAGTACCGCTACGAGCGCTAATGTGAGTCAATGAATTGTTTCACTTAAGCACCACTACGAGCGCTAATGTGAGTGAATGAATTGTTTCACTTAAGTACCGCTACGAGCGCTAATGTGAGTCAATGGACTGATTTCACTTAAGCACCACTACGAGCGCTAATGTGAGTCAATGAATTGTTTCACTTAAGTACCGCTACGAGCGCTAATGTGAGTCAATGAATTGTTTCACTTAAGCACCACTACGAGCGCTAATGTGAGTCAATGAATTGTTTCACTTAAGTACCGCTACGAGCGCTAATGTGAGTCAATGCATTGTTTCACTTAAGCACAACTACGAGCGCTAATGTGAGTCAATGAATTGTTTCACTTAAGTACCGCTACGAGCGCTAATGTGAGTCAATGAATTGTTTCACTTAAGCACCACTACGAGCGCTAATGTGAGTCAGTGCATTGTTTCACTTAAGCACCACTACGAGCGCTAATGTGAGTCAATGCATTGTTTCACTTAAGCACCGCTACGAGCGCTAATGTGAGTCAATGAATTGTTTCACTTAAGCACCACTACGAGCGCTAATGTGAGTGAATGAATTGTTTCACTTAAGTACCACTACGAGCGCTAATGTGAGTCAATGCATTGTTTCACTTAAGCACCACTACGAGTGCTAATGTGAGTCAATGGACTGATTTCACTTAAGCACCACTACGAGCGCTAATGTGAGTCAATGAATTGTTTCACTTAAGCACCACTACGAGCGCTAATGTGAGTCAATGAATTGTTTCACTTAAGCACCACTACGAGCGCTAATGTGAGTCAATGTATTGTTTCACTTAAGCACCACTACGAGCGCTAATGTGAGTCAATGCATTGTTTCACTTAAGCACCACTACGAGTGCTAATGTGAGTCAATGGACTGATTTCACTTAAGTACCGCTACGAGCGCTAATGTGAGTCAATGAATTGTTTCACTTAAGTACCGCTACGAGCGCTAATGTGAGTCAATGAATTGTTTCACTTAAGTACCGCCACGAGCGCTAATGTGAGTCAATGAATTGTTTCACTTAAGCACCACTACGAGCGCTAATGTGAGTCAATGCATTGTTTCACTTAAGCACCACTACGAGCGCTAATGTGAGTGAATGAATTGTTTCACTTAAGTACCGCTACGAGCGCTAATGTGAGTCAATGCATTGTTTCACTTAAGCACAACTACGAGCGCTAATGTGAGTCAATGAATTGTTTCACTTAAGTACCGCTACGAGCGCTAATGTGAGTCAATGAATTGTTTCACTTAAGCACCACTACGAGCGCTAATGTGAGTGAATGAATTGTTTCACTTAAGTACCACTACGAGCGCTAATGTGAGTCAATGCATTGTTTCACTTAAGCACCACTACGAGTGCTAATGTGAGTCAATGGACTGATTTCACTTAAGCACCACTACGAGCGCTAATGTGAGTCGATGAATGGTTTCACTTAAGCACCACTACGAGCGCTAATGTGAGTCAATGAATTGTTTCACTTAAGCACCACTACGAGCGCTAATGTGAGTCAATGAATTGTTTCACTTAAGCACCACTACGAGCGCTAATGTGAGTCAATGAATTGTTTCACTTAAGCACCGCTACGAGCGCTAATGTGAGTCAATGCATTGTTTCACTTAAGCACCACTACGAGTGCTAATGTGAGTCAATGGACTGATTTCACTTAAGTACCGCTACGAGCGCTAATGAGAGTCAATGAATTGTTTCACTTAAGTACCGCTACGAGCGCTAATGTGAGTCAATGAATTGTTTCACTTAAGTACCGCTATGAGCGCTAATGTGAGTCAATGAATTGTTTCACTTAAGCACCACTACGAGCGCTAATGTGAGTCAATGCATTGTTTCACTTAAGCACCACTACGAGCGCTAATGTGAGTCAATGAATTGTTTCACTTAAGCACCACTACGAGCGCTAATGTGAGTCAATGAATTGTTTCACTTAAGCACCACTACGAGCGCTAATGTGAGTCAATGAATTGATTCACTTAAGCACCACTACGAGCGCTAATGTGAGTCAATAGATTGTTTCACTTAAGCACCACTACGAGCGCTAATGTGAGTCAATGCATTGTTTCACTTAAGCACCACTACGAGCGCTAATGTGAGTCAATGAATTGTTTCACTTAAGCACCACTACGAGTGCTAATGTGAGTCAATGAATTGTTTCACTTAAGCACCACTACGAGCGCTAATGTGAGTCAATGAATTGTTTCACTTAAGCACCACTACGAGCGCTAATGTGAGTGAATGAATTGTTTCACTTAAGTACCGCTACGAGCGCTAATGTGAGTCAATGAATTGTTTCACTTAAGTACCGCTACGAGCGCTAATGTGAGTCAATGCATTGTTTCACTTAAGCACCACTACGAGCGCTAATGTGAGTCAATGAATTGTTTCACTTAAGTACCGCTACGAGCGCTAATGTGAGTGAATGAATTGTTTCACTTAAGCACCACTACGAGCGCTAATGTGAGTCAATGAATTGTTTCACTTAAGCACCACTACGCGCGCTAATGTGAGTGAATGAATTGTTTCACTTAAGTACCGCTACGAGCGCTAATGTGAGTCAATGAATTGTTTCACTTAAGTACCGCTACGAGCGCTAATGTGAGTCAATGCATTGTTTCACTTAAGCACCACTACGAGCGCTAATGTGAGTCAATGAATTGTTTCACTTAAGTACCGCTACGAGCGCTAATGTGAGTGAATGAATTGTTTCACTTAAGCACCACTACGAGCGCTAATGTGAGTCAATGAATTGTTTCACTTAAGCACCACTACGAGCGCTAATGCGAGTGGATGAATTGTTTCACTTAAGTACCGCTACGAGCGCTAATGTGAGTCAATGAATTGTTTCACTTAAGCACCGCTACGAGCGCTAATGTGAGTCAATGCATTGTTTCACTTAAGCACCACTACGAGCGCTAATGTGAGTCAATGAATTGTTTCACTTAAGCACCACTACGAGCGCTAATGTGAGTCAATGAATTGTTTCACTTAAGTACCGCTACGAGCGCTAATGTGAGTCAATGCATTGTTTCACTTAAGCACCACTACGAGCGCTAATGTGAGTCAATGAATTGTTTCACTTAAGCACCACTACGAGCGCTAATGTGAGTCAATGAATTGTTTCACTTAAGCACCACTACGAGCGCTAATGTGAGTCAATGAATTGTTTCACTTAAGTACCGCTACGAGCGCTAATGTGAGTCAATGCATTGTTTCACTTAAGCACCACTACGAGTGCTAATGTGAGTCAATGGACTGATTTCACTTAAGCACCACTACGAGCGCTAATGTGAGGCAATGAATTGTTTCACTTAAGCACCACTACGAGCGCTAATGTGAGTCAATGAATTGTTTCACTTAAGCACCACTACGAGCGCTAATGTGAGTCAATGTAGGGTTTCACTTAAGTACCGCTACGAGCGCTAATGTGAGTCAATGAATTGTTGCACTTAAGCACCACTACGAGCGCTAATGTGAGTCAATGTAGGGTTTCACTTAAGCACCACTACGAGCGCTAATGTGAGTCAATGAATTGTTTCACTTAAGCACCACTACGAGCGCTAATGTGAGTCAATGAATTGTTTCACTTAAGCACCACTACGAGCGCTAATGTGAGTCAATGAATTGTTTCACTTAAGCACCACTACGAGTGCTAATGTGAGTCAATGGACTGATTTCACTTAAGCACCACTACGAGCGCTAATGTGAGTCAATGAATTGTTTCACTTAAGTACCGCTACGAGCGCTAATGTGAGTCAATGAATTGTTTCACTTAAGCACCACTACGAGCGCTAATGTGAGCCAATGAATTGTTTCACTTAAGCACCACTACAAGCGCTAATGTGAGTGAATGAATTGTTTCACTTATGTACCGCTACGAGCGCTAATGTGAGTCAATGAATTGTTTCACTTAAGCACCACTACGAGCGCTAATGTGAGTCAATGCATTGTTTCACTTAAGCACCACTACGAGCGCTAATGTGAGTCAATGAATTGTTTCACTTAAGCACCACTACGAGCGCTAATGTGAGTCAATGAATTGTTTCACTTAAGCACCACTACGAGCGCTAATGTGAGTGAATGAATTGTTTCACTTAAGTACCGCTACGAGCGCTAATGTGAGTCACTGAATTGTTTCACTTAAGCACCACTACGAGCGCTAATGTGAGTCAATGAATTGTTTCACTTATGCACCACTACGAGTGCTAATGTGAGTCAATGGACTGATTTCACTTAAGCACCACTACGAGCGCTAATGTGAGTCAATGCATTGTTTCACTTAAGCACCACTACGAGTGCTAATGTGAGTCAATGGACTGATTTCACTTAAGTACCGCTACGAGCGCTAATGTGAATCAATGAATTGTTTCACTTAAGTACCGCTACGAGCGCTAATGTGAGTCAATGAATTGTTTCACTTAAGTACCGCTACGAGCGCTAATGTGAGTCAATGAATTGTTTCACTTAAGCACCACTACGAGCGCTAATGTGAATCAATGCATTGTTTCACTTAAGCACCACTACGAGCGCTAATGTGAGTGAATGAATTGTTTCACTTAAGTACCGCTACGAGCGCTAATGTGAGTCAATGCATTGTTTCACTTAAGCACAACTACGAGCGCTAATGTGAGTCAATGAATTGTTTCACTTAAGTACCGCTACGAGCGCTAATGTGAGTCAATGAATTGTTTCACTTAAGCACCACTACGAGCGCTAATGTGAGTCAGTGCATTGTTTCACTTAAGCACCACTACGAGCGCTAATGTGAGTCAATGCATTGTTTCACTTAAGCACCGCTACGAGCGCTAATGTGAGTCAATGAATTGTTTCACTTAAGCACCACTACGAGCGCTAATGTGAGTGAATGAATTGTTTCACTTAAGTACCACTACGAGCGCTAATGTGAGTCAATGCATTGTTTCACTTAAGCACCACTACGAGTGCTAATGTGAGTCAATGGACTGATTTCACTTAAGAACCACTACGAGCGCTAATGTGAGTCAATGAATTGTTTCACTTAAGCACCACTACGAGCGCTAATGTGAGTCAATGAATTGTTTCACTTAAGCACCACTACGAGCGCTAATGTGAGTCAATGAATTGTTTCACTTAAGCACCACTACGAGCGCTAATGTGAGTCAATGAATTGTTTCACTTAAGCACCGCTACGAGCGCTAATGTGAGTCAATGCATTGTTTCACTTAAGCACCACTACGAGTGCTAATGTGAGTCAATGGACTGATTTCACTTAAGTACCGCTACGAGCGCTAATGTGAGTCAATGAATTGTTTCACTTAAGTACCGCTACGAGCGCTAATGTGAGTCAATGAATTGTTTCACTTAAGTACCGCTACGAGCGCTAATGTGAGTCAATGAATTGTTTCACTTAAGCACCACTACGAGCGCTAATGTGAGTCAATGCATTGTTTCACTTAAGCACCACTACGAGCGCTAATGTGAGTGAATGAATTGTTTCACTTAAGCACCACTACGAGCGCTAATGTGAGTCAATGAATTGTTTCACTTAAGCACCACTACGAGCGCTAATGTGAGTCAATGAATTGTTTCACTTAAGCACCACTACGAGCGCTAATGTGAGTCAATAGATTGTTTCACTTAAGCACCACTACGAGCGCTAATGTGAGTCAATAGATTGTTTCACTTAAGCACCACTACGAGCGCTAATGTGAGTCAATGCATTGTTTCACTTAAGCACCACTACGAGCGCTAATGTGAACCAATGAATTGTTTCACTTAAGCACCACTACGAGTGCTAATGTGAGTCAATGAATTGTTTCACTTAAGCACCACTACGAGCGCTAATGTGAGTCAATGAATTGTTTCACTTAAGCACCCCTACGAGCGCTAATGTGAGTCAATGAATTGTTGCACTTAAGTACCGCTACGAGCGCTAATGTGAGTCAATGCATTGTTTCACTTAAGCACCACTACGAGCGCTAATGTGAGTCAATGAATTGTTTCACTTAAGCACCACTACGAGCGCTAATATGAGTCAATGAATTGTTTCACTTAAGCACCACTACGAGCGCTAATGTGAGTGAATGAATTGTTTCACTTAAGTACCGCTACGAGCGCTAATGTGAGTCAATGAATTGTTTCACTTAAGCACCGCTACGAGCGCTAATGTGAGTCAATGAATTGTTTCACTTAAGCACCACTACGAGCGCTAATGTGAGTCAATGAATTGTTTCACTTAAGCACCACTACGAGCGCTAATGTGAGTCAATGAATTGTTTCACTTAAGTACCGCTACGAGCGCTAATGTGAGTGAATGAATTGTTTCACTTAAGCACCACTACGAGCGCTAATGTGAGTGAATGAATTGTTTCACTTAAGCACCACTACGAGCGCTAAAGTGAGTGAATGCATTGTTTCACTTAAGTACCGCTACGAGCGCTAATGTGAGTCAATGAATTGTTTCACTTAAGCACCACTACGAGCGCTAATGTGAGTCAATGAATTGTTTCACTTAAGTACCGCTACGAGCGCTAATGTGAGTCAATGCATTGTTTCACTTAAGCACCACTACGAGCGCTAATGTGAGTCAATGAATTGTTTCACTTAAGCACTACTACGAGTGCTAATGTGAGTCAATGAATTGTTTCACTTAAGCACCACTACGAGCGCTAATGTGAGTCAATGAATTGTTTCACTTAAGCACCACTACGAGCGCTAATGTGAGTCAATGAATTGTTTCACTTAAGTACCGCTACGAGCGCTAATGTGAGTCAATGCATTGTTTCACTTAAGCACCGCTACGAGCGCTAATTTGAGTCAATGAATTGTTTCACTTAAGCACCACTACGAGTGCTAATGTGAGTCAATGGACTGATTTCACTTAAGCACCACTACGAGCGCTAATGTGAGTCAATGAATTGTTTCACTTAAGCACCACTACGAGCGCTAATGTGAGTCAATGAATTGTTTCACTTAAGCACCACTACGAGCGCTAATGTGAGTCAATGTAGGGTTTCACTTAAGTACCGCTACGAGCGCTAATGTGAGTCAATGAATTGTTTCACTTAAGCACCACTACGAGCGCTAATGTGAGTCAATGTAGGGTTTCACTTAAGCACCACTACGAGCGCTAATGTGAGTCAATGAATTGTTTCACTTAAGTACCGCTACGAGCGCTAATGTGAGTGAATGAATTGTTTCACTTAAGCACCACTACGAGCGCTAATGTGAGTCAATGAATTGTTTCACTTAAGCACCACTACGAGCGCTAATGTGAGTGGATGAATTGTTTCACTTAAGTACCGCTACGAGCGCTAATGTGAGTCAATGAATTGTTTCACTTAAGCACCGCTACGAGCGCTAATGTGAGTCAATGCATTGTTTCACTTAAGCACCACTACGAGCGCTAATGTGAGTCAATGAATTGTTTCACTTAAGCACCACTACGAGCGCTAATGTGAGTCAATGAATTGTTTCACTTAAGTACCGCTACGAGCGCTAATGTGAGTCAATGCATTGTTTCACTTAAGCACCACTACGAGCGCTAATGTGAGTCAATGAATTGTTTCACTTAAGCACCACTACGAGCGCTAATGTGAGTCAATGAATTGTTTCACTTAAGCACCACTACGAGCGCTAATGTGAGTCAATGAATTGTTTCACTTAAGTACCGCTACGAGCGCTAATGTGAGTCAATGCATTGTTTCACTTAAGCACCACTACGAGTGCTAATGTGAGTCAATGGACTGATTTCACTTAAGCACCACTACGAGCGCTAATGTGAGGCAATGAATTGTTTCACTTAAGCACCACTACGAGCGCTAATGTGAGTCAATGAATTGTTTCACTTAAGCACCACTACGAGCGCTAATGTGAGTCAATGTAGGGTTTCACTTAAGTACCGCTACGAGCGCTAATGTGAGTCAATGAATTGTTGCACTTAAGCACCACTACGAGCGCTAATGTGAGTCAATGTAGGGTTTCACTTAAGCACCACTACGAGCGCTAATGTGAGTCAATGAATTGTTTCACTTAAGCACCACTACGAGCGCTAATGTGAGTCAATGAATTGTTTCACTTAAGCACCACTACGAGCGCTAATGTGAGTCAATGAATTGTTTCACTTAAGCACCACTACGAGTGCTAATGTGAGTCAATGGACTGATTTCACTTAAGCACCACTACGAGCGCTAATGTGAGTCAATGAATTGTTTCACTTAAGTACCGCTACGAGCGCTAATGTGAGTCAATGAATTGTTTCACTTAAGCACCACTACGAGCGCTAATGTGAGCCAATGAATTGTTTCACTTAAGCACCACTACAAGCGCTAATGTGAGTGAATGAATTGTTTCACTTATGTACCGCTACGAGCGCTAATGTGAGTCAATGAATTGTTTCACTTAAGCACCACTACGAGCGCTAATGTGAGTCAATGCATTGTTTCACTTAAGCACCACTACGAGCGCTAATGTGAGTCAATGAATTGTTTCACTTAAGCACCACTACGAGCGCTAATGTGAGTCAATGAATTGTTTCACTTAAGCACCACTACGAGCGCTAATGTGAGTGAATGAATTGTTTCACTTAAGTACCGCTACGAGCGCTAATGTGAGTCACTGAATTGTTTCACTTAAGCACCACTACGAGCGCTAATGTGAGTCAATGAATTGTTTCACTTATGCACCACTACGAGTGCTAATGTGAGTCAATGGACTGATTTCACTTAAGCACCACTACGAGCGCTAATGTGAGTCAATGCATTGTTTCACTTAAGCACCACTACGAGTGCTAATGTGAGTCAATGGACTGATTTCACTTAAGTACCGCTACGAGCGCTAATGTGAATCAATGAATTGTTTCACTTAAGTACCGCTACGAGCGCTAATGTGAGTCAATGAATTGTTTCACTTAAGTACCGCTACGAGCGCTAATGTGAGTCAATGAATTGTTTCACTTAAGCACCACTACGAGCGCTAATGTGAATCAATGCATTGTTTCACTTAAGCACCACTACGAGCGCTAATGTGAGTGAATGAATTGTTTCACTTAAGTACCGCTACGAGCGCTAATGTGAGTCAATGCATTGTTTCACTTAAGCACAACTACGAGCGCTAATGTGAGTCAATGAATTGTTTCACTTAAGTACCGCTACGAGCGCTAATGTGAGTCAATGAATTGTTTCACTTAAGCACCACTACGAGCGCTAATGTGAGTCAGTGCATTGTTTCACTTAAGCACCACTACGAGCGCTAATGTGAGTCAATGCATTGTTTCACTTAAGCACCGCTACGAGCGCTAATGTGAGTCAATGAATTGTTTCACTTAAGCACCACTACGAGCGCTAATGTGAGTGAATGAATTGTTTCACTTAAGTACCACTACGAGCGCTAATGTGAGTCAATGCATTGTTTCACTTAAGCACCACTACGAGTGCTAATGTGAGTCAATGGACTGATTTCACTTAAGAACCACTACGAGCGCTAATGTGAGTCAATGAATTGTTTCACTTAAGCACCACTACGAGCGCTAATGTGAGTCAATGAATTGTTTCACTTAAGCACCACTACGAGCGCTAATGTGAGTCAATGAATTGTTTCACTTAAGCACCACTACGAGCGCTAATGTGAGTCAATGAATTGTTTCACTTAAGCACCGCTACGAGCGCTAATGTGAGTCAATGCATTGTTTCACTTAAGCACCACTACGAGTGCTAATGTGAGTCAATGGACTGATTTCACTTAAGTACCGCTACGAGCGCTAATGTGAGTCAATGAATTGTTTCACTTAAGTACCGCTACGAGCGCTAATGTGAGTCAATGAATTGTTTCACTTAAGCACCACTACGAGCGCTAATGTGAGCGAATGAATTGTTTCACTTAAGCACCACTACGAGTGCTAATGTGAGTCAATGGACTGATTTCACTTAATCACCGCTACGAGCGCTAATGTGAGTCAATGCATTGCTTCACTTAAGCACCACTACGAGCGCTAATGTGAGTGAATGAATTGTTTCACTTAAGCACCGCTACGAGCGCTAATGTGAGTCAATGCATTGCTTCACTTAAGCACCACTACGAGCGCTAATGTGAGTGAATGAATTGTTTCACTTAAGTACCGCTACGAGCGCTAATGTGAGTCAATGAATTGTTTCACTTAAGCACCACTACGAGCGGTAATGTGAGTCAATGAATTGTTTCACTTAAGCACCGCTACGAGCGCTAATGTGAGTCAATGCATTGCTTCACTTAAGCACCACTACGAGCGCTAATGTGAGTGAATGAATTGTTTCACTTAAGTACCGCTACGAGCGCTAATGTGAGTCAATGGACTGATTCATTTAAGCACCACTAAGAGTGCTAATGTGAGTCAGTGCATTGTTTCACTTAAGCACCGCTACGAGCGCTAATGTGAGTCAATGCATTGTTTCACTTAAGCACCACTAAGAGTGCTAATGTGAGTCAGTGCATTGTTTCACTTAAGCACCACTAAGAGTGCTAATGTGAGTCAGTGCATTGTTTCACTTAAGTACCGCTACGAGCGCTAATGTGAGTCAATGAATTGTTTCACTTAAGTACCGCTACGAGCGCTAATGTGAGTCAATGAATTGTTTCACTTAAGCACCGCTACGAGCGCTAATGTGAGTCAATGAATTGTTTCACTTAAGCACCACTACGAGCGCTAATGTGAGTCAATGAATTGTTTCACTTAAGCACCACTACGAGCGCTAATGTGAGTCAATGAATTGTTTCACTTAAGTACCGCTACGAGCGCTAATGTGAGTGAATGAATTGTTTCACTTAAGCACCACTACGAGCGCTAATGTGAGTGAATGAATTGTTTCACTTAAGCACCACTACGAGCGCTAAAGTGAGTGAATGCATTGTTTCACTTAAGTACCGCTACGAGCGCTAATGTGAGTCAATGAATTGTTTCACTTAAGCACCACTACGAGCGCTAATGTGAGTCAATGAATTGTTTCACTTAAGTACCGCTACGAGCGCTAATGTGAGTCAATGCATTGTTTCACTTAAGCACCACTACGAGCGCTAATGTGAGTCAATGAATTGTTTCACTTAAGCACTACTACGAGTGCTAATGTGAGTCAATGAATTGTTTCACTTAAGCACCACTACGAGCGCTAATGTGAGTCAATGAATTGTTTCACTTAAGCACCACTACGAGCGCTAATGTGAGTCAATGAATTGTTTCACTTAAGTACCGCTACGAGCGCTAATGTGAGTCAATGCATTGTTTCACTTAAGCACCGCTACGAGCGCTAATTTGAGTCAATGAATTGTTTCACTTAAGCACCACTACGAGTGCTAATGTGAGTCAATGGACTGATTTCACTTAAGCACCACTACGAGCGCTAATGTGAGTCAATGAATTGTTTCACTTAAGCACCACTACGAGCGCTAATGTGAGTCAATGAATTGTTTCACTTAAGCACCACTACGAGCGCTAATGTGAGTCAATGTAGGGTTTCACTTAAGTACCGCTACGAGCGCTAATGTGAGTCAATGAATTGTTTCACTTAAGCACCACTACGAGCGCTAATGTGAGTCAATGTAGGGTTTCACTTAAGCACCACTACGAGCGCTAATGTGAGTCAATGAATTGTTTCACTTAAGCACCACTACGAGCGCTAATGTGAGTCAATGCATTGTTTAACTTAAGCACCGCTACGAGTGCTAATGTGAGTGAATGAATTGTTTCACTTAAGCACCACTACGAGCGCTAATGTGAGTCAATGGACTGATTTCACTTAAGCACCACTACGAGCGCTAATGTGAGTCAATGAATTGTTTCACTTAAGTACCGCTCCGAGCGCTAATATGAGTGAATGAATTGTTTCACTTAAGCACCACTACGAGCGCTAATGTGAGTCAATGAATTGTTTCACTTAAGCACCACTACGAGCGCTAATGTGAGTCAATGAATTGTTTCACTTAAGCACCACTACGAGCGCTAATGTGAGTCAATGAATTGTTTCACTTAAGCACCACTACGAGCGCTAATGTGAGTCAATGAATTGTTTCACTTAAGCACCACTACGAGCGCTAATGTGAGTCAATGAATTGTTTCACTTAAGCACCACTACGAGCGCTAATGTGAGTCAATGCATTGTTTCACTTAAGCACCACTACGAGCGCTAATGTGAGTCAATGAATTGTTTCACTTAAGCACCACTACGAGCGCTAATGTGAGTCAATGAATTGTTTCACTTAAGTACCGCTACGAGCGCTAATGTGAGTGAATGAATTGTTTCACTTAAGTACCGCTACGAGCGCTAATGTGAGTCAATGCATTGTTTCAATTAAGTACCGCTACGAGCGCTAATGTGAGTCAATGCATTGTTTCACTTAAGCACCACTACGAGCGCTAATGTGAGTCAATGAATTGTTTCACTTAAGCACAACTACGAGCGCTAATGTGAGTCAATGAATTGTTTCACTTAAGCACCACTACGAGCGCTAATGTGAGTCAATGAATTGTTTCACTTAAGTACCGCTACGAGCGCTAATGTGAGTCAATGAATTGTTTCACTTAAGCACTACTACGAGCGCTAATGTGAGTCAATGAATTGTTTCACTTAAGCACTACTACGAGCGCTAATGTGAGTGAATGAATTGTTTCACTTAAGCACCACTACGAGCGCTAATGTGAGTCAATGAATTGTTTCACTTAAGCACCACTACGAGCGCTAATGTGAGTCAATGAATTGTTTCACTTAAGTACCACTACGAGCGCTAATGTGAGTCAATGAATTGTTTCACTTAAGCACTGCTACGAGCGCTAATGTGAGTCAATGAATTGTTTCACTTAAGCACCGCTACGAGCGCTAATGTGAGTGAATGAATTGTTTCACTTAAGCAGCACTACGAGCGCTAATGTGAGTGAATGAATTGTTTCACTTAAGCACCACTACGAGCGCTAATGTGAGTGAATGAATTGTTTCACTTAAGCACCACTACGAGCGCTAATGTGAGTGAATGAATTGTTTCAGTTAAGCACCACTACGAGTGCTAATGTGAGTCAATGAATTGTTTCACTTAAGCACCACTACGAGCGCTAATGTGAGCGAATGAATTGTTTCACTTAAGCACCACTACGAGTGCTAATGTGAGTCAATGGACTGATTTCACTTAATCACCGCTACGAGCGCTAATGTGAGTCAATGCATTGCTTCACTTAAGCACCACTACGAGCGCTAATGTGAGTGAATGAATTGTTTCACTTAAGCACCGCTACGAGCGCTAATGTGAGTCAATGCATTGCTTCACTTAAGCACCACTACGAGCGCTAATGTGAGTGAATGAATTGTTTCACTTAAGTACCGCTACGAGCGCTAATGTGAGTCAATGAATTGTTTCACTTAAGCACCACTACGAGCGGTAATGTGAGTCAATGAATTGTTTCACTTAAGCACCGCTACGAGCGCTAATGTGAGTCAATGCATTGCTTCACTTAAGCACCACTACGAGCGCTAATGTGAGTGAATGAATTGTTTCACTTAAGTACCGCTACGAGCGCTAATGTGAGTCAATGGACTGATTCATTTAAGCACCACTAAGAGTGCTAATGTGAGTCAGTGCATTGTTTCACTTAAGCACCGCTACGAGCGCTAATGTGAGTCAATGCATTGTTTCACTTAAGCACCACTAAGAGTGCTAATGTGAGTCAGTGCATTGTTTCACTTAAGCACCACTAAGAGTGCTAATGTGAGTCAGTGCATTGTTTCACTTAAGTACCGCTACGAGCGCTAATGTGAGTCAATGAATTGTTTCACTTAAGTACCGCTACGAGCGCTAATGTGAGTCAATGCATTGTTTCACTTAAGCACCGCTACGAGCGCTAATGTGAGTCAATGAATTGTTTCACTTAAGTACCGCTACGAGCGCTAATGTGAGTCAATGCATTGTTTCACTTAAGCACCGCTACGAGCGCTAATGTGAGTCAATGAATTGTTTCACTTAAGCACCACTACGAGCGCTAATGTGAGTCAATGAATTGTTTCACTTAAGCACCGCTACGAGCGCTAATGTGAGTCAATGCATTGCTTCACTTAAGCACCACTACGAGCGCTAATGTGAGTGAATGAATTGTTTCACTTAAGTACCGCTACGAGCGCTAATGTGAGTCAATGGACTGATTCATTTAAGCACCACTAAGAGTGCTAATGTGAGTCAGTGCATTGTTTCACTTAAGTACCGCTACGAGTGCTAATGTGAGTCAATGAATTGTTTCACTTAAGTCCTTATAACTACATTCTGTGTGGACATTACAAAAATGCATGAGTATATTGAACCAAGGCACACATTACAGAAAAAATGTGTAAATACGTTCATTTGGCTAGGATTTGAACCAAAAAGGAAACGAGTAAAGGAACACGCGATTTTAGACTGTTTTTTCGGAACTGCATTAGGGCCGGAAATGATTTTCAAAATTTCTTTTTAAGCTTGATAGATATATTCAAGACTCACAATTCAAAAACTTTTCTGCCCTTTAATCCTTTTATTTTCGGTACAATTTTAAAAAATATTTAATTTTACCTTTTTCGTAGTTTGGGGAGCCAACTTTGTCTGCTAAGGAACCTTTTTAACATTAAAATGCGTACGGAGTTTCTTGTAGATCATTTAATTCAAGTCCACACGGCGCACTTCATTTTATGATGAGGCGAACCGCGCACCCGCTATTGCAGTTGATATAGGCCAGGGATGGCGAACCTTTTCCAACCAGTGTGCCATTTTAACTCTGGTTTATTATTCTCATGTGTTGACTGTACCACTTGTTGTTTTCCATTTCCATTACGGGATGTCTACAACCTACACCCCACCCCTCGCAACTTCCTTTCAATTTCCCGATTATGTTTCATAATACGTTATTTATTCATTTATTGAGTCATTTATTTATTTATTATACATATTTGCATAACGGGTGCAATATATCTTGTAAATATATTTGATTGCATGTTCCGCGAGGCAGCGGCGGTTTCCTACCCACTCGTAAGCCTATCCCATCGTCGCCACAAGTCCTATCTGTGTCAGTGCGAAGTAAAACAAATTGTAAAAAAATTAGATATAAAAATCTAAAGTACTAATATTGCGAATGGACTTCACTTCCCCCATTAGCTTCATTATCTTCCCATGTTGTAGTTTGTACGCTCAACAATTAAACTAATTTCTCCCTCATCACATTTCTATAAGGAAATCTTATAAAAAACAGCTATCCTTGTTTGTAAAGTCACATTAATGCTTCCATCAAACAATCCTGCATATATGTGGGAGTTATCCAAATTAGCTTTCAACTGCTCCGAAACTTCTTCACTCATTTTTATTATTCTATCCTTGACAACAGTTCAGCTGGCTGGCATTTCTTTAATCTTGTTAATTATTAGTTGTTTGTTAGGGAAGTTTTCAAATAATGTGTTGGACGTCAATAAGAAACTTTCTTTCAACAACTCACCGTCAGAAATCTGTTTCCCATGCATGCTGTACTATGCAGTGAGACAGATAGAAACAGCCGCACTGATATTATTCCTTGTCCGGAAATTTGATACAAAAGAACTAGTTTGTTTGTGTTATGTTCGATATTTTGTGAAACGAACTCTCTTCTTTCTTCATTTGAAATGGAACAATCATTTGAATGACCAGTCTCAAAATTGCGCTTTACATTAAATGTGGGGGATACAACTGTTTTCGAACACAGGCAACACATCTTTTTATCAATCCGAATTCCCTTGGCCAGAGTTCTTGAAAAATACGGTCGCCACCTTCGTTAAGTTTTTGTTTTATTCGGCACCGAAAACATATTTGCGATGTCCGTATACAAAACCACCAGAAAACGACACTATCTCACTTGACTTTCGCACCTATCAGTGTAGCAGTGTTGCCATATTGCACGTCCGAATGGAACTAGTATTTACATTTTCGATATTTATTTCTTACAAGTGAAACGCTGTAAGATATGTACTGTCTGTATTACGAGACGTGTATATAAAATATTATTATGTTCATGTGGCGTGCCACCGAAATCGTGTCCGAGTGTCACCTAGTGACACGCGTGGCATAGGTTCGCCATCCCTGATATAGGCCATGCCTCAAGTCTCAAACAGAATGCAGGCGTGCCGTGTCTGATGCGGATTTTAGCCCTCCGATCTCTAAGGGTCTTGGGTGCTATTTCATGACTTGTCTAGCATTGGTGTGAGGTGAGGGGAACGGAATCGGAACTGGTCAGAATGTGACCTGTGTTTTTTTTACGGGCGACTTATGTAGAATGACCTTGGATTGCTTATTGCGGAGGCCAAGGGTATCATAGTTTCCTACCGTAGTGTTGAGGGGATTGGGCTTGCGGATTAGTCCAGAATAGAATTTCTCTGACGTCTTCTTTATTCTGTTTCTAATCTGAACAATCTTCAGGGAGTGATGGACGCCCGATTCCGTTCAAACCGGTGTGCACCTGAGATGAGACGAAACGCACGGTTTTGGATGCGCTGCTCCTTATTTAGGGGGGTTTTGGCTGCCACTCCCCAGACCGGACTGGCATACTCGAAGGTTGGTCGAAGGGATGTCTTATACAGCGAGAGCCAGTTTTCTACATTAACACCTTCATCGGCTTTCACGGGGGGTATAATTTCAGACAAGCGTCTATTCGCTTGCCCAGAAATCGAATTAACATGGTCTTTGAAACTGACTCGTCTGTCTACGATAACTCCTAGATATTTAGTTGTATTTTTCTACCGGATGACATATACGAGTGGGAGAGGGGCAGTCCTGGTCATTTTTGAAAATAGAGCTGCATTAACTTTGTTAACGTTAATTTTGATTCTCCACTTTCGAAGCCACGATTCGAGAGTAGGGAGGGCATCTTGGATGTAATTTAATATTCTAGGTGGTTGCCAAGATACAGGAGAAATTGCCGTGTCATCAGCATGTCATGTCGGCTTGGGTATGTCGGCCATGTACAAATTAAAAAGAATCGGGGAGAGAACTCCACACGGGGAACACCCTCTTATGTTTCTGAGTTCTTAGAACTCATACAACTATCCTCAGACCCAGCTCTCAAGGAGATTATTACCTTAATTTAAGAGCACCCTCCAACGGATAGTGGCTGCACCCACCATGAATGTCAAAATAGAAAATGTACTTGAGGCTATATTTCTTTGGTTCATTGATGCCTAATTGTTCCGACAGAAAATAATTCCCCAGAGAATTGAGGGTCCTTTACTGGAACGCCGAAAGTGCCAAACGCCAGCACGCAGAGCTCTATGAAATTCTAAACCACCATAATGTAGACATCGCTCTCATCGGAGGAAACTTTCTTAAGCCTCACATCCCCTCCCAAATCGCAAAATTTAAAGTCTACCGCAATGATCGTCCCTCCATAGATAAAGGAGGCACTGCTGCCCTCATCCATTCAAACCCTGTCCCACCAAAGGATGGCCACTCCCCCCCCCCCCGATCTCACCTCCCTTGAAGCAACTATAATCAAAGTCGACACTCAGAAAGGACCTCTCAATCACTTTGCCTGGTATATTTTCCCCTCAGCCTCGTTCGATTCAGTCATTCCCAGTGGCACGCAGTGTATTCTGGCAGAAGACTTCAACGCCCAAAAAGCTCGGTGGAGCCACCAATCGCAGAGGTAACTTATGCTCGCTCATGATCCAGATAACCCACAATCCTGATGTGAGAACTGACACAGAGGATCAGACATCACATCCAGCTCAGAACCATAGATGCCCTCGATGGAGACCACCTTCCGGTACCTTTTCCCGCATTATCACATCGCACGAACGCGTCCCTTCTTGTGGTATATGGCGACACGACGGGTGCGGCACTGTGACCCAATGTCAACGACCAAAGATGAACTGTGGAACCGGGTCAATGCATGATGGATGGCTATCCCCCAGGACGCCATTCGCTCCTTATACGCGTCGATGCCATCACGTATGGAAGAAGTTACCAGTACCCACTGAGTCCTACTAGGCAATAGGACGCATGCTGAACCTAGATGACTGAAGTGCTAAGCGTTTCTGCTGACGATACTAATCAACTAAGCTTTACGAAGACACTTTGTCAGGTTTTCATCAGCCAATGACACCGCTCCTTACTTCACTTCATCACGGTGACCGATGGCTCATTTGTCAGAAATCTCCACTTGGGAAGGAGCACGTGGCACAGAGGTACACTCAGCCTACACCAAAAATGACTACCAGGTTAATTGCTGGTAATAAAAGTGACTCTAGCCACCCTTCCGGGGAGTTCATGGCCTGCACGCAGATGGTTTTGCTTTGTCTTTATCTGTTGATGTATAATTAAATTACTCTTCATGAACTTTACATAAAAATGGACAAATCTTCACTTGTACTTAAAACGTTGGCCATCATGATCACTACCTCTTCCTCGTTACAACTGAAAAAATAAACCGCTATGTGACGACGTTGTTAGAGAAATACTGACTGGTTGCAATATCTATTTATATATAATCCGTAATCCTGTCTCTCATTCATAGCGATAGTGAGAAGGTTCAACGAGTTGAAATTAGTATCATTTATATATTATTATGGCCTCTTTACTAGAAAAATGAATGAATCTCTCATACGACGAGTTTTCTTGAAGAACAAGACGTTAATATCAATGAAGTTATCGTCTCATTCACAATGACATGGTTATATCTATCGACACGAGGTGACTTCCGTTGCCTTCCTCTGAGACTGTGTATGGAGAAAACGGGAACATGCGAGAGACTTACACCTTTTCCAGGTATGGCTACAAGAATAATGTTATGAAGACCAACATATTGGAACTATTCAGTGGAAAATGCTATCGTTCAGTGAAATTGTTTCCATTTGTATCTGCTGACAAGCACAAAACTCAGCACCCCACATGGTGGCCATAGTCGTTAAGTGTAAAGTCTATATGGTCTGACTCTGTGGTTGGCCAGTTCGAGTTCCCTTCGTTCAAAACATTTATACAATCAGAATGTAGTTTGGCACGGTCGGGGAGGTGGTGTTATACAATTACTAGTCACTAGAATGCGTGCCAAAAGTCGGCATTAAATTCCAAAACCTCTCCACAGTGCTCATATGGAGTGACGCTGTTCATGGTAATTGGTTCTGGAGAGTTGTACGCAGCTTTCTCAAGAGTAAGCAGATCCACGAACTACAACTGCACTCAGTATGGTTCTAATGCCTGTTTTGCCCTTTAAAACCTGGAACGTCTAACTTTCGTTCATAACGTACATTAGCAGGTCAGGTACAATCTCGACTTACTTTATATGTAGTAATTTCGACTGTCGAGGGCAGGCTTATGTACAAGTCTCATTAATGAAGAGAATTCATGGATGATTACGTGTCTAAGCTAAAATATTACACATAGAGGGTTCTGCAGACAAAGTGACTGTTTATTTCACTAATCTGAGAATCTGCTCACTTCTCATCTTTCTTAGATCCAAACCAGAACTGTGTACGGAACTGGTTAATTTTAACGCTCTAAGTCGAAAATATTACTGTGAGCGAAATTACACTCCGCACATCCCATAATGTACGCAGTTCTCACAAACACAATACATTACTTTGCTTTGACTTGTTCCTTCTCACATGAAGAATAACGAGATAAAATTTCTCGGCAAGTAGATTTTTGCGGTTTAATCTCGCGTTGAATGAAAATGTTCCTCAGCTTCGTGTCTGTCCTAGCTCCTTTATTCCAGTCCAATGTTCACAGGTCCACTTGAAACTTGGTGCCCATCTCATCTTTAGAGAGAAGCTACGTATGTTCGGGAACAAGTTATTCAACCAGAAATCTGTATGAAGCTGGTTCTCTTTTCAAACTGAGAGAAAGTTTCACACTTTCAAGTGGCTGGTGAGGTATTACACAAAAATGAGAAAATTTTGTGATCTAAAATGCATTCATTTTTGAATTCGTTCTTTGAGAACGGCTGATGCTGTAAGTACCCGTCATGGGACTGAAGTTGTAATTCAAAACACTTCAATTTGTAAGTTTTGTATTGGAGTGTTTGGCGAACAAACTATAAGTACAGAAATTTAACTTCGTGATCTGCACACAAAGGAATCACACCTCGTAAGTTACAATAAGGGAGGCTTATTACATTACAACGAAACATTTAGAAGGTCTTCTTATTAACGACAGCGCAAATAAGAAGTCTTGGCTTATTTGGTAGTGTTAGTGTCGTGAGCCATCATCACAGTGTCAGGTCTAGGTATTCCTATGTATAATCTAATTCTGTGCTTGTATACTTCTTCCTATTAACGAAGAAAAGGACATGATAGAAAATAAGGGAAATAAAGTATAAATTGGATTGTATGATGTATATATTATATTTCCAATTGAATCAGTGGTTTTGAAAAGGGCCTAAGTCCACAAACTCTAACTTTCGGGAAATCAAGAAAAACTGTTTTCATAATATATTTTTAGTATTAAAGATTCTGCGTTTTTCCAACTTACTTATTGCAAAAAGACATATTCTCATGCATTTTATAATTTAGGTGAGGTTGTAAAAAAGTACAAACAAGGGGCTAGTGCCCTTTTCAAAACTAGGAAAAGTAAAAAATGCTGGAATAAACATAAAATAGCTTAAACTATTTCAATTTTACAAAATTGAAAATTTATACACACAAGTATCATACCAAGGCATATTTAAGCAAAATATTTACTTAGTCTTACAAGTTTTGACACTTAATCAGCTTCGTCTCGGTCCTTCGTTGGCCACTCACACATTTCATCATAAAAGGGTGTATGTACTTCTGGAATGTACTGTTGAAGTTTTTGAATGTCATCCACTTTTTAAGCCTTAATCGGGCACTTCTCCAAGTATACCTTTTGTGTCGGGAATAGGATATCTTCACATTTTGCCAACTTAAAAGTATGAGATCTTAATCCGTCGATAAAGTCGTAAGTTTTCAGCACTCCCTTGTTGTCTCTGTTACATTCAAACATATAGTATTTTGATATACTAAGCTGTTCCTTTTCTTCTTTAGGAACATTCTTCCCTAAAGACCCAATAGAAAAAACCTTTGTCTTATAAAATCCTTTCCACCAGTTTTTAAAATAAATTGGAAAGGTTTCCTCGTGTAGGACACTTGTACATTTGCAGCTTGAACTGGCCTCCACCAACATTTTGGCATACTCTGTTTGTGTGTACACATGATCATAACGTTTCAACTTTCTCTTTATAACGCCAAAATTGCGATCACAAGCGAGGGAGGAATGACCTCTTACTGGATAAATTTTTCAAATCGTCGAGAGGAAACGAGCCTCATTAAGTATCGGATCATGTGCTTTCTCTGTGCCTTTGTTGGCAGGACCTAGTGTTTACAGTGCACTATGTCTTCTGGTATGGGCTAGAGCAACTTTGTTACTTTCATTGATCTGTCTCTGTCTTATACTTGGCTTTGACAATATCAAAGTGACTGAGGTATGAGTGATGCTAGTAATACCACTACTTATGCAGCCAGTCGCTGCAATGAATGGTGTGAAACTATTGCTCATAGGGTTGGTTGGTGCATGCATTTCAGTGGGTTTGGCAGACTGATATGTAATAGCAACTTCTGGCTCAGTGAGGGAAGCAACGGAAAAGTACCTCACTCCTCATTTCTCTCGTACGCTTCTTCAGTGGTGCCTTGGCCATCTATGACAGCTGATGGCGGAGCTGTTGAGGATCCAACCAGCCTTCGGGCTGATGACTAAACATACATAACGTACCTTCTCTACAGTATCTCCAGGTACAGCCCTAGTTCTACAATTTCTACTCTTACCTAGATGTTCTTTTGGAGTCTCACCTGCTACCACAAGTCATACGACACGTCGTATTCTTTTTTGTGCTTCTCCATATAAACTGAGGAAAGCTTTCTTACACACAACAGTTTTATTTCCTTGGCACAAAACACCATAAGGAACATTACACGCTCTTGATTTTGGGTTTCCAGTTCTAGGTCTTTTACGGTGAATATCTGTTTTAGTCAGCAATCCTTGGAGAAAAATATCTTGTTCGGCTTTTGTCTCAAAATCGTGAAATACTTGTAAAATTGCTATTTTGTCTGTGTCACTGAATTTGCTGAAACACTTCCCTTTCCACCTGGAAAAACACAATTGCATTACCTTCAACAGACAGATACAACTATGTCACCTGGAGAGAAAACAACTGTACAGTTCCTTCAACAGACAAAGCTATTAAACTATATTTAATTGGAACCATGATAAATTATTTAGTCTATTCATTATATAGAATATGTAGAATGTAGGCCTATCTTACATACTTTAGATAAGAAACGCTAATTTTATAACTTTTAGTTCAAGATATACTTTAAAAGGTTATCAACGTACTTGCAATCAGGTCCAGTAGTTCTTGCATTTGCAGTTTTAGCACTGTAGTTTTTGTGTTCAAGTCCTTTAACTTTGCAATTTTTATTACATTTTGATTATATCCATTAGCATTTCTTATGCCTCTTTTGCGTTTCTTAGGAATTATTTCTTGAGAATTAGATTCAGAACTCATATTGTCAAGAAGATTAGAATCTGACTTAATAAAATAACAACATTGGCTGGAAGGAATGATGAGATTGACAAACATTTTGCTAGATTATCGCATGAGAGCGCTACTATAGCCCTTTTTAATATAAATCGATAGATACTGTTGTAAGGAACATATTATTTACTTAATAACCTCAATTCCGTAAAAACTGTGGCTGATACACTATTCAAAACTACGGTACTGATTCAGTTGTTTCTAGTATCCCCCATCCGTGACAGTATACATATTACATAGATTATTGAATAATAGGCGAAAAGAAATCAGTGAAGATCTAAATGAAATTGACAATGATGAAGAAACCATTCAAGATGGAATAAAATTCAGAACCTTAATTGACAAACACAAATTTTCTGTAAATCTCACCCGACTAAATGCAGGATGCACTGAACAACGTAGAAAGGAACACAGAGAGAAGATGAATAGATGTTGGGAAGAGAACAAGAATAAAACAAAATAATATGCTAAAAAGTAACGGTTTGGATATAACGAATCAAGAAAAAATGTAATCCAAAATAAGAAAATTATGATGTGGATTTACATTGCACTGTCTTGCTTCCTCAATTCAGAGGTTGCGAAAAGGCGACACTCCGGAGATAAATTTCTTTATCTAATGCATAGATATTCACGAAACATTGTGGGAATGTCACGTACATAAAAGTAGAGATATGACGAATATTCCTTTCATATACAATTAATAGTTTTTCCAAAATATTGTTTCCTTTTGAAATTCTTAATTCCATTTTTTCATGAAATTTAATTGACACGTTAATGTAAATTCGTAATTAGGTAGATAATATTTCTTATAAAAGCTCAATCAATCAATACTGATCTGCATTTAGGGCAGTCGCCCAGGTGGCAGATTCCCTATCTGTTGCTTTCCTAGCCTTTTCCGAAATGATTTCAAAGAAATTGGAAATTTATTGAACATCTCCCTTGGTAAGTTATTCCAATCCCTAACTCCCCTTCCTATAAATTAATATTTGCCCCAGTTTGTCCTCTTGAATTCCAACTTTATCTTCATATTGTGATCTTTCCTACTACGTATTGATCTTTCTGTACATTATTTGTATAAGGAGATATATCGTACTAAGTTTGTGTGATTTTTACTTTCTAAAATTTAAGAATAAAAAATTCCTACTACTTGAAAAACTTCAATCAAAAATTCCAAACGCAGTTTTCTTAAAATGGTTGCGATACATCCTGTATACCATAGACATTTTGTTACATTTTGCAGAATATTATAAGATAAAAATGGGATTTAAAAGTAAAATGACAGTTGGCAAACAAAGCATTATTACAGTGATAAATTGTTTAAATTTAGCGGAACAACTTCGTGACAAGGAAAAAAGAAACTCAATCATTTCAATTTCAGTCATTAAAAACATATTTCACCAGAATGACCAAAATATCGATATTTATCTCCCGATTGTCGCCTGAAGAAGTAGCCTTTACGTGTTATCAACTAATATTGTGTAATGAGGAAAGAACAATTCTATTGCATTTTAAAGAAAATCACCGTATATGGTGTCCGACTCGTTGGCTGAACGGTCAGCGTACTGGCCTTCGGTTCAGAGGGTCCCGGGTTCGATTCCCGGCCGGGTCGGGGATTTTAACCTTAATTGGTTAATTCCAATGGCACACGGGCTGGGTGTATGTGTTGTCTTCATCATCATTTCACCCTCATCACGACGCGCAGATCGCCTACGCGAGTCAAATAGAAAGACCTGCACCTGGCGAGCCGAACCCGTCCTGGGATATCCCGGCACTAAAAGCCATACGACATTTCATTACCGTATATGCTTGCACAAAATACTGACGATTTAAAGTCAGAAAGTGCAATGTCAGTATCAAAGATGTTGGCAGGTGGAATGTTTCGCAGAACTCAATGAATTTTCGAGGTATCGTGCCCCTTCTCCCGATTAACAAGCCTGTGACTTCTATCATCTACAGTTTGTATTGTGGGCTCGTATATTCTCTTCTTGTCACGACCAACATCGTCAGGTTGACTCGCGGACGGTTGATCCATTATACGAGGCGTGTTTGTTTAAGTACCGTTTTGACATAGAAAAAAATAACGCAATTGTTTAACCAATTCTTTTTTTAACATGTAAGCCTGCACCTTAAGGCACTTGCCATATCGTGAAATCAGCTTCTGAATTCCATCCTCATAGAAATCTGCCGCCTGATGTGGCAGCCACTGCAGCACGATCGTCCTTAGGTCATGAGCTCCTGAACGCTTTTTGAACTGCAGCAACGAGTGGTAGTCATCAGGTGCTACGTCAGGGCTGTATGGCGGATGATCCCCAGCAAATGAAGCGATGAGGTCTCGGGTTCGATTAGCCACGTGAGGTCGCACGTGAAGCAAATCAATCCCCCTTGTGAGCATGTCAAGCCGCTTGTTTTGGATTGCGTGAGCACAACTTCCGATAATTTAAGCGTCCTGACACAATTTTGCAAAGAACACTCCTTGAAAGGTCACGCAACTCATAACATAATGACGATATCGCAACGCGCCGGTTTTCCCGAACCTTTGCATCACCATTTTGCTCCAAGTCTTCAGTACTAACAGACGGTCGCCGACTACACTTCTCGTCGTGGACATTTTTCTTACCATTCCTGTGCTCATAGTGGGTTATTCATTTACTTCAGTAAACTACCGATGAATTTCAACAGCTTTCACGCATATTCCATTTAAAAGCCGAATCACAGCGCGTTCTTCACACCCGGCGGGACCGTTAATTGTCAGAGGCATTTTCAATACGCACAAACAAACGTGAATGAGGTCCAATGCCCTTAATGGCGATTGTAGCTAGCCTACAGATGTGCATACAGAGAGCGCATGCTCTGAACAACAACCGAGGCACTGCAGCGGGCATATAAAAACAAAGGCAGTTACTGAAAAAATATCCTACATTGCTGTCATTGTAGGGAAGTATGTCGATCATTCTCTGCCAAACCATGCATCTCTTCATGGACGGTGAATCCTGTCCCTCCTTGAGCCTGGGTGTTGGTGGCTTATTTTATGATGCATAGTAATGGTCAGAGTTCCGCTGTTGTGGAGTGTACATAGTGTGTAGGACTATGTGTGATTTATCGTGCATTGTTATGAACTTCTAACAAAGTTAAAAAAAAGTGAAAAAGGAACAGGGAGAAACTACTTAGTCGAGAGGTCGACAATCCTCTCCACAAGTCCGCCCTCACATCACCGCAACCAGCCTGAATCTCCGGCCAGAGAGGAGGCATTACAGTCCAGGTGGTCCATCCCCTCTCCCTCGGGGAGATGATGACGATTCTCCCTAACTAAGTAGCCATTTGCAGCATATTTATGTAACAGTTAGTTATAGGTCAGTTTAAGCCGGGATGAATAGTTCAGAGGGTTGAGGCGCTGGTCTTCTGACCCCAACTTGGCAGGTTCGATCCTGACTCAGTCCGCTGGCATTTGACGGTGCTCAAATACGTCAGCCTCGTTTCGATAGATTTACTGGCGCTTAAGAGAACTCCTGCGGGACTAAATTTCGGCACCTAGGCATCTCCGAAATTAGTAAAATTAGTTAGTGGGACGTAGAGCAAATAGCATAATTATTAGTAAATTTTTAATTTGGGAGAGTGTTTGGTACATATAAAAATTGTTGAAATTACAGCAAATTTCGAGCAGCCTACCAAAGTTCGTTTCCATTCCTAACTGGGTAAAATGTTCAGGAAGGCGTAGCGAATGATGAAGATATTTTAAGACGATTCGTCGAGAGCGAAGAAAGCAAGGCTGTTCATATCGTGCGAGGAAGTGTTCATTTTTGACACCAACGCTGTTGTGCAGGAGGGGTTCGTACATAATCGGTGAAACTCTGGTGATATCTTGACGTATTTAGACTTCCTTTTCTTTAGACTACATCCCGCCTGGCTGCGGGGTCCACTGACTGGTTCTTCCTTGTGAACAGCCGAAATGTTCTTCTGAAGACGCCGCGCAATGTTCTCTGCTAAACGTACAGAATTTCACCTCCTTTACTTGGCACGGCAAAAGCCCAAAATATAATATGTATCACGTCTATAGTTACGGGCTATGAATGCATCAATCTAAACGGTATGAGACATGAAGGCATCAGATACGCAGCACTTTAAACATTTACCTGCAGTGACTTCTTCTGGAGATACGCTGAACTCTGTTTTAATACGGAGTTATGAAGCCTGACGATAGATATCACTTTCCTGTTTGAGGTTTCCACACCTAGGGAACTATGTTGGAACTTCCGTTATAGAGAAATGTAATGGGCAGTGGTTGGCACCTACTTCTCTTACGTGACTTTTAAAGCTTGCTCCAATTTATCTTTGTTCAACCAACCACCGCTCAGTCTGCCATTATAAATGGGATGTCCTCGCAGGGGAATTCTTCTGAGACCGTCGTTTGTTTACCCCCGACTACCTCACCACCCCACGTCAGATGCCTCCATCTCTATTCCGACGCGTCGCCCTGGTCGATTGCAGCAGTGTGTGGGCAGTTCCACCAGGCCTGGGCTCAGACCTCCCAGGAGGCGAACCGGATAAACGTGGCGGAGACACCAGCAGCAGTGGTTGCAGAGCATACAAGGACTTTTCCTGTCTGCCTTGTACATAGTGTTCACGGATTGGTCCGTTGCTCGGTACACTCTTTCTACCGGGCGCGGAGCCGTCCTTCGTTCCAACCAGTTCTTGTTTGCTCTGTACCTAGATCCAATAAAGCAATGGGCACAGGGCTTTTTTGCTGGTATGCGAAGGTTCGTAGGCCTCGAAAATTGATTTTGAGCTCAATTCTACCTTGTTATTAATAAAGATTTGAGAGAGCATTCAGCTTGTTATATTGCTACGGATGTTGTTAACAATTGTCTTTGTCTATGTACCGGGAGGTACACCTCAACTCCATGCATTCAAATCAAACACAGTAGAGACAACATGCGACACTCAGCGAGATATCGAGGGACAGCTATTAGAGCTCTCTCCAGCGGATTGACCTGAGAACTACTGATTCTGTCATAAGAGCACGCGTATTTGTGTGTGAAGGTTTTGGTGTCATTTATGCGTTTTCAGTTAGTTGATATAATTAAATAGTAGCGTGTATCATTCCTTGATATCTCCTCTCAACATGAGGGGAAAGGTATGTGCTGTGTTTGGCCGCAGTACCTATGAAGTAGAGAAGAATGCGTGGTCTTTCTTCCGTTTCCCTCGTGAAAAGAAAATGTAAGTAATATTGTGTTTGTATATATATTCTTCCATTGACAAAGATATTTTTATAGTACTTCATAATCTTCTGACCTCCTCGACCCATATTTATCTGGCTTAAAAATAATACGCATATTTTATTGTATACTGGAGCAGTTAACCTTCAATACCGATGTGTTGTTGTAGGTGTGAACTGTGTGTTTGATTTAATTCAGGAAAATACATATGCGTATGAGTGTGGCTGGTTGTGTTCCAAGTTACCCCATCTGGAATGACGTAATGCGTTGTCAAGCACTGAAGAAAATATGGGTGATTAAAGAAATGCACATATTTTGTTGAAACAATATGATGATGCAAATTTGCTTTACCCTAATGTAATGGCAATTATGACTAGTACTGCTTATAAGGAAAGTTTGAATCTTTTTTAGGCTAAATTTATAGATTGTCCTTCTGTTAGTAGGCTTCAAGTTAAAAGGAAAATTGTACAGCTCTTAAATGTAAATTCATGTAATCATGTGTGTAAGGAATGTGCCGATATTTTTGTTGACAAGTGTTTTAATATGATGATACAATGCTTATAAACGAGGAAAAAAATCTAGCCGTGAACGTTCAGGCAAGAATTCTAAAGCTAAAAACGTAATGCATAAATGAAAGATCAAGCCCTTTCACAGCAGTCCATTTCACATCTTGATTATTTGTGTAATTTGAGTCTTTAAATATTTCTTCATTCATTTATCCAGAATTGTTTTAGCAGCTTTGAAGTTAATATCTTATTAACACTTTCTTTCTAGACGTAATTTATTTATCCATTTCCATATATACATTTCCATTGATATTTGAATTTAGCGCGAATTTTCAGGTCAAGCCACTAGAAGCGCTACTTGCGACTTGTCTCCCTACTGTCTCTACTGTATTTTTTTAAATCGTTTAAATGAAGGGCCTTGAAGAACGCTATCTAAAACATGAAGTTGCAACAACAATGTCAAGTAGTTGGGACTTTTCCCCATAGATGTCTCTGTTGAAAAACTGATGTCATACACTCTGGTGCAAAGTGGAACCACTACAACTTTAAAGAAATTGTGTGTTTATAGGTGTTCTGAAATGAATTGAAATTCTTATTTTTGATACTTCAAGGTTTTTAACACTTTTTATTCGTCCCTCCATCGTTGGACTCTGGCTAATCAGAAATTTTGTGTATTTAATTTTCAGCCAATTATATTTATATTGTACGTATTTTATCTACCAGTAAAATGAGAGGGAGCGTCTTGTTTTAGTCCAGAGTCTTCTCGAACCGCCCTCTCGGGTATAAAAGCTGACGCCTTTTGAGTTAACTTGTGTTATTGGTTGTCGTGTTACTGAGTGTGTGTGTTAAGAGAGGAGGCGGGGGCCTCATCCATCGGCAGGCAGTACATCAGCTGAGGTAATGGCCTACATTTTCTATTTGAATGGTTATCTCCGCAAGCTGACTGGAGGGAAAGCTTTCCGATCATTAAGTATGTAAGAGTCAGTTTCGTAAAATATAAACTTTCTTACTTCTCATGTAAAAGTTCAAGTAAGTCAAAAGTACTTAAACTGAAAACCGGGGATAGAGAGTGCGTTTCCCTCTCCAGTTCCCCTTCAATTAATCTTGAGGTGACTACTATTTTTTAACTGCTTTCACTATTGCAAATTGTAACTGAACTTGTCCCCTCTGTATCGCCCAACTAGGGTTTTTATCTTGGATTTCAAGGAGCGCAAGTGTCCGCCTCTATACATTTTGAGTTTGGGCCCAGTAATTGAACATGTTGATTTCCATAAGGGTCCAGGAGAATGGGTAGCAGATACCCGTGTGTCATTTCTTCCATATAAAAGAAAACCGATACGGTATTGATGAATGCAGGTTGTGCCTAGAGAAGCCTGAAAGTGTACGTTTTATTGCGCAATGACGCTCTAATCTCTTAGCTTAAAGGTTGCCTTTCGTAGACTGTAAGGGTTTGGGAGAAAAGTCTCCTTGGTATAATTATCGAGTATAGAGTCTCGTTTCTTGTAAGGTAAAGGATATTTGTGTCAATGCTGAGGGGTGCCTCTGGAAGGCCGTAACCTGTAACCGTTGGAGCAAAGAGCTCTTGAAGATTGTGTTTTAAATATCCTGTTAAAAATTGGGAGATTCATCTCGTTGACTGTCTGTCTAAACACAACATTAGTGATGTAGGGACTTCTGTAAATAGGGAGCTCAAATTGTAACTAACCTTTCCTAAGTTTTTCTGTTTTTCTGGTTCGTACCAAACTAGTTCTGTATCTGAAATCTTGACGTTTTTAAAATTTAATATTTGAAAAGAAATATAAGCTTGAATTTTAAAGTTTTAAATTAATCTTTGACTGTCTTGGATAGACCCATTCAATCCAGCACCTTCTTTCACCTCTCTAATCCACGAAAACAATGTAAGAGTCTATATAAATACAATCGTAATGAGCGTGTGTCTGTACATTGACTATTTCCGTAAAATTTTCATTCAGCTATCCGTTTCAGATGTAATTATGACCATCTGGTTTGGTGTCTGTCTGTTTGTGTGTGTTCTTATAAGTTGAAAACTACTGGATATATTTCTACCAAACTTCGTATTTAGAATCCACATGTCTACGAGGATTAATAAGGGAGATATCATTTTTCACTCCATGTTATTTAGCTTTTTGTTGTGGATTCATCTTATCGTTCAATAAACTCTGTGATCTGCCCAGCTTTATTGTACGTCACGCTACTGCCACGTGCTTTAGTTTGACACGCCGTATTAAACGTTTCAGTAACTTGGCAGAAATTCATCAAGGAGTCGTGAAATCGATTACCGTTTCCCGTGCAAAGAACAAGTTCATATTCTAATTACCTAATTTGCTAGAGAAAGAAAAAGAAGAGAGTGAGAGAGATAATATATCAGCGTTTTTCTTCCCTCCGGCCCTGCCACCATCACCTGAGGAACTGATGTTTGCTTCTTCCTGAGCTACTTGTCCATACAATGCCACGCTCCAGACGATAGACTTAAAAAAACTTATTTCAAATTCCTGTATCAATGTTCCAAGTGAGGAAATTTCATTTCTTAAGAAAAATCCTTCCTTTTGCTAGTGTGCCCTCCTTAATTCTGTCATCATTAGTTCTTCTACTACCCAAGTCACAACATTAATATAATATTTCCTGCATCTCCTGACTCCGTTCAACTTCATTCCATTACTTTTGTTTTCGGTTATTTTATTTCATCTTGTTCTGCTTCTCCAATACTCTCTCCATACCGTTCAGCAATTTCTCCGCATCTTCTGCAGTCTGACATAAGATAACAATATCATCGACAAGTCTCAGAGTTTCGGTTTCCTCTCCTTAGATTGTGATTTTTCTTCAAAATTCCTCTTTGATCTTCTTTATGGCCTTGGTTTCGTAAACATAGAGAAGAAGTGGGAACATACTGCACCATTGTCTAACTGCTTTCTGGATTGCTGGTTAGTTTCTCATATTCTTTGAATCTCATTACTATTGCTAATGCTAAGAAACAGGCGTCCACTGATCGTCTAAAAAGGAACCTTTTAAAACCTAACAGCGTACACGCACACTATTAAGTATAAAACTGGTCCGTTATTCATAATTAGGAAACCTGTTCTAAGAGAGGGTGCAGCACTGGCTGTCAGGATGCATTAACATGGACCGGCATAAATCTTGTAGAGCGAGGTGAGAGGACACATGTTACCTAGGTACATTCAGTTTCAACGGAAAGTGGGCAACTCTAGGCTACTGCGCTATTCTTCTAGAGCCATAGCCAACTCAGCCGGTAATAAAAGCTTCCTTTAGACTGCAGAGGTAGCACTGACAAGTTAATGGAAAGCGCTATCCGATATACGTAACATATTCATAGTGAACTGTTATTGGAACTAAAGCAGTGGATCTACCAACGGAGAAAATAAACGCAACACCACCTGTTGTTTTGTCAGCGAAAGGTCCTGAATTCAAAGTGGTACCAATATATTTTAAATATATATACAAAGGAGTACAATTAGACCCACAATGATATAAAGCTCCGAATGTTGAATGCTGAAAAAGTAACAAACACCCTGGTGTGAGAAGTACCGATACCGGTCCGCCCGTCGGTGGTCCTCACTCCGTATTTTTGGGTGTCTGTGAGTGTATTGTTGTACAGCAGTTTAGTGTAATTAGTATAGGTTCTAACACTTTATGTGTAGTAATGTATTTGTGGATGTTTTCGGTGTGTGTTTCCTGCAGTGGTATGCCTGACACAGTTATCTGGTGTTACAGTGTGGCACTCTTGGAGGGTGACCCATCCAGTATTGACCACGCCGGATTTTGCTTTACGATTCCAAATGGCTGGACTTATTTTGCATGTGCGTTATAAATTATTCGTGTGGAAATTTGTTTACGCATTTGTTCTGGCAGCTATTGGATTGTGTTGGGATGTGGGAACGTTATGGGATTGGGTCTTCGTGTGAGTGGTCTTTCTTTATGGGGGGAGTCCGTTTAGATTTGTTGACTAGGGTATTGGCTTGGCAGAAGAGGTGGTAGCTGTCTGTTTTGGGCCGAAATTATGTTTAGGAGTAGTATTTGGAGGAGGGTCGTTGCGTCTTGGCTCGGCGGTTCGAAGGGTTTGGGGGGCTATTGAGAGGACTTGGGCTCGAGGGTCAGCTTGTGAAGCTTAGCTTACGGGAAGGATTTCTGTAGGTGTTAAGGTGTTGTGCACGTCTCTAGAGTGCTGTAATTGCCTTTTTGAGAAAGGGACAGCCAGAGAACGAAGCTGCGTGGGTGGCGAGTGAGTTGGCACACTTCGCCTGGTCCCGAGGCTACCTTAAAATCAGTGCGGTGGTGAGAAGACCACATGTATTGCAGCGGGTGGGTTCTGTGAAAGCCGAAGTGGTATGCTGCAGAAATACAGATCTTCCGGTACGCTAGAGGTGTCACTAGGAATGATTGAATGCGTGAAAGCGTTTAAGAAAACCATGAACTTTTCCCCCGAAGTACTGGAATACGGCGATCGGAAAATGTGTTAATTATATAAAAATACATAAAAAGTTAAGCACTCAGAAGGAGTGTTCCAATGCAGTCCTATTTCGGTATACATGCATATCATATATGCGTGAGTTAATGATTAGATTTACACGGACCTGTAATGTGTAGAACACCCACCAGAGTGCATAAATGATGGCATTGTGGTGGTTTTTTTTGCTATTTGCTTTACGTCGCACTAACACAGATAGGCCTTATGGCGACGATGGGATAGGAAAGGCCTAGGAATTGGAAGGAAGCGGCCGTGGCCTTAATTAAGATACAGCCCCGGCATTTGCCTGGAATGAAAATGGGAATCCACGGAAAACCATCTTCAGGGCTGCGACAGTGGGGATCGAATCCACTATCTCCCGATTACTGGATACTGGCCGCACTTAAGCGACTGCAGGTATCGAGCTCGGTTGTCCTGTTGTTACCTGTCAACTGCTATGAGTCAGGCACTTAAGCTAGACGTGCAGAGAGGAGTACGAACAGTACGAAGCACCCGCGGTGCCTCGCATACGCGTTTGACAGCCTATCCACCAACTGACAGCATTTGACAGAGGCCGCATTGTGGGTGTACCGGGCGGTACACCTCCACTCCGCTAATTTAAAATGTGCGCCTGTTGAAACTCCTCTGCTGGAGGAAGTCTGAACTTTATTGACAGTATTAATTTTCTACCGTCTCAGAAGATGTCACCACGTGGAAAATTTTGAGTTTTTGAACTGTGTCATTTTTGATGTGTTTTTGTTTCGCTTGAAGTAAGAAGTGTGAACTTTCTCTTCTAGAGGACACTACTGAAGATCTACAATAGTGTAACCTAGTGCGGAGTCAAAGAACTATTTTTTGGAGAAAATTTAATTTCAAGAGTTTGTTCTTTGTTAAATTTTTTTCTATCATTGTTTAAGTTGGCAATATTTACCCCTTTCTTCCCCTTGTTATGAATGTATCCAATCCCGAATTTCTTCAATTAATTTCTATCCAATCAGATGTATCTTCCCCCAACTTGAATCTGTTGCGGGGTCCTATCCAATAAAGAGTTTGTGGGAGGGTGTTTTCTTTCCCCTAACGCCTAGAAACTTCCGCGAGAGTATTTAAACTGCTGATTTTTGGGTCTCTCGGCCACTTCTGTTCCATCTTTCAGTGTGTTAAGTACATAGCAGGGGGCAGGAAGCGCCTCTTTCTTCTCCAGCCGTTCAACACAAGGTAATGGCCGATTAATAACTTCTTTCTTTGCTAGCTCAGCAGTTTAACTTTCGGGGCGGGTTCTAAGCGTTCAGCCATGTAACCTTTTCCTAAAATGTAACTACTCCTTTCATATATTCTCTTTTAAAACGACATATTGGGATAGAGAGTGCTAACCCTCTCGAGCTCCCACTCACATTGTCTTGAGGTGAACTTATTTTCCCAACCTATTTTTCGTTAATGTAAAACAAATTGTTCTTTTCTTAAGTCACCTCTTTAGCATGGGATTAGCCCTTGTATTAACGGCCTAGTGCCAAGTAGGTCTTAATCAAAGTGTATTAGGAGTGCAAGTTCGCCTCCTCTCAAATTGTTATTTTAGAGGTCATTTCATTAACCTGCTTTTCTTTTAATAGACCTCAGTAGATTGGGTATTTTACCCCTGTGTTTATGTCCGTTGAGGACAACTTGAAGGTGGAGTTTGGTGTGGCCTGGGAGAGGCTTAAATTTTGAGAGCGAGTGGCTCTTTTGAAAATTCTGGGTTGTATGCCTCATGGAGGTTTTTCAGTGTAATTTGGAGCAAGGGCTCCTAGGTATGAATGGGGTTTTCTCCCCCTCTGTTGAAACTTGTGTTTGGGGTAAAACTGAGCTGATTGCCCAAGCATTGTGAAGTCAGGGCGCGAAGCCCAAATTCTGTAAATATTGTAACTAACCCCTTTTGAATTGCTACTTTGTACCTGCCATGCTTGTTATTTCTTTGTTTTCGAAAAGAAAATATAACCTTGTTAAATTTTAAATTAATTTTACATTGCACTATAATTTCGTAGCTTGAAACCCATTCACACCCGCACCTTCTTTCACCTCTACCTACCACGGAAAAGTCCTTAACAAGTGGTAGCAGAGCGTGGTTGAATGGGTCTCAATTTAGCCCCTTTTGACGGCTACACATTGTTTTGATCCGAACTCTAACCATTTTCTCAGTTGCTGGAATTTTTTGACCTTTTCAAAATTGGTCTGTCATCATGCCCGGCCCTCGTGATGTTCTCCTTCTTAACTATTTGCGTAAGGAGGAGTTGATCTATGAATTAACTATCAGAAATGTGCAATCTGGAGGCACGGTTGCAATAGACACTAACAAGCTTAGAGAGTCCCTTGATTTGCCCATTTCCATCCCCAATTTGGGAGAGAAAGAAATTGACGACTCTCTTTCCACGATCACGGAGAATATTACTGGGCTAGCTTCTGTAGTTAGTTTTTTTGATGAAAATGATCCGTCTCCTAATCAAATTAAGCGTGTGCAAGGCAGGCTATATCATTTTTCGAATAGGGTTAACGATCTGTTGTCTCTAAAACTGAATGATGTTCAGAGGAAGGAAGCTAGTACGCTCCTGGAAAATATTTCCGAATTATCTAGTAAGGTCACTCAATTGTTAACTGGGGAAGTTCCTCCCAAATCTGATCAACCCACCATAGTAAATGCAGGTAGTGAGGAAGCGCCTCCCAAGGGAGAAGTTAATAGAATAACCGTTGCTGCTCAAACTATCCCTGCCCCATTGGACAACGAGTCTTAACGCCGTGCATCGCTGAGTAACATCCGTTCTGAATTAACTTCCTTGCCATTGAAACCTTTACCTACTATGTCACCCGGGTTTAGTAGCTTGCCTCATCCATTGGCAATGTTGCTCAGAGGTATATCTAAGTTTTCCGTTAATACCACCAGTGACGTAATTTCATTTTTAAGATTTCTAGTGGAATTTCAGGATCATGCCCTTGTTTTTTCTCTTTCTCCATGTCAAATCTTGCAAATTATCTATCCGTATGCTATTGGTATTCTCTCTGATAAAATCGTAAGAGCCATTGCCGAGCAATCATCTATTGAGGATTTCCATGCCCATTTGCTAGCTAACTTCATCCCTGCTAGGGCCAGGTCCTCCCTTATTCAGAAGTACTATTATCGTGTACAGCGCTTGGATGAAAACTTGGCTGATTTCATAGAGGACATTAAGTTTTATACTAGGGTGTTTGCCCTTCATTTTCCTGAAGATCAGATTGTACAGGCTATTGTAGAGGGAATTTCACCTCCCTATAGGTCATATTTGTGTTTCGCGGCGTGCCCGCAAACTTTCTCGGAACTTGAAGCATTGGCCGTCTCAGCGGAAGGAGTTAGATACGCCGATTCTTTGCGTGTCGCGAAAGAACCCCCGCCTTCCATTAGTAATACTCGGCCTCCACCTCGCCGATCAGTCACCCCCCGTAAATGTTATGCTTGCGGGTCGCCTGACCATCTGCGCAATAAGTGTCCTCTGATCAAAACTAGTAGGGCAAATAATGGAGCTGGTTCATCACAAGGCTGTTTTAAATGTGGGGCTTTCTCACATATCGCAAAGAATTGTCCCAATTCGAATAGCACCCCCTCCTGCTCAACTTCTGGTGTAACTTCCAACAACAATCAAAAGTGACTAGTGGCTGCGGCTGAGTCAACTAATTCTGCTTCCCAAGGCTCAGCCCCTGGCAAAAAGGTCGAGAATTCAGGGAACGATAAGTCTTCGAATACATCTTTTGAATGCCCCAAAGAGTGCCTTAGGATTGCGGCGGATACCCCCGCACCTGTTCCTTTTCTTAAGATTGAGTTAAATAACGAGCCTATAACAGCTCTCTTAGATTCAGGCAGTGTTTGTTCGATTATTTCGGCTGAATGGTATTCTAAATTGAAAGCTGTTTGTAAACTACCTGACTACGTCTCATCTCCTATTCAATATGTTTCGGCTAATTCATCTCCATTAGAAATTCTAGGTTCCGTACTGGTCAAAATTCGTATTTTTAAATTTACATGGAAAATCAAATTGTTTGTGGCTAAGTACCTGTCTTGCCCCATCATACTGGGAGCGGACTTTATTTCTCACACTGGTCTTGTGCTCGATCTTCAGAGTAAGTCGTGCACATTCAAATTTGCGTCCAATTGTAAAATTCCCTTGTTAAAGTGTAATTCTGTGTCATGTTCATCTATTTCGCCTACTCAGGATGAGATGTTGTTAGACCTTAGACATCTACCTGAGGAGCAGGCTGATAGTATTCGTAAATTATGTCAGTCATTTCCAGAGGTGTTCTCTGATACTCTTGGTGTTACTGACCTTATTGAATACAAAATTGAGGTCACGGATTCGATTCCTGTCCGTTTTCCACCTTATAGGCTATCTCCACCTAAAATGAAGGCTCTGAAAGAAATTATCGATCAGATGTTGAAGGATGGTATTATTAGGCCCTCTAAGTCGGCGTATTCATCGCCTATTTTTCTAGTCCCGAAACCCCAAGGAGGCTTCAGGCCTGTCATTGATTACAGGGCTCTCAATCGGAAGGTGGTGTTGCAATCTGTGCCCCTTTCTGACCTTCATTCTTGCTTTTCATGGTTTCGTAAGGCCAAGTTCTTCACTATCTTGGACTTGAATCAGGCCTATAATCAAATTCCCCTTGCCGAAGAGTCTAAACACCTTACAGCGTTTGCCACGGACTGGAATTTATACGAATACAACCGCGTGCCTTTCGGGCTCCCCACGGGGGCAGCTGTGCTCACTAGGCTACTAGATAGGGTCTTCTCCGACATCAAATTCGAGTACTTATATCACTACTTAGATGATGTCGTCGTATTTTCAGAGACCTTTGAAGAACATCTAGATCATTTGCGAGAAGTTCTCGATCGCCTTCGTAAGGCTGGGTTAACTGTTAAGTTGTCCAAGGTTGTCTTTGCTAAGCCCTCTATGTCATTCCTAGGGCATATTGTGTCACCCGATGGTGTAGCAGTCGATCATTCTGGAACACAGGCCATCCGTGATTTTAAACCTCCCAAGGACATTAAAGGTATCGCCAGGTTCATTGGTATGGTGAATTTCTTCAGGAAGTTCATTCCTAACTTTGCTAATAGAGCGGCGCCCTTAAACCTCCTTCGTAGGAAAGGTATCAGATTCGAGTGGGGACCTTCTCAACAAGCCGCTTTTGAAGATCTTAAATTAGCGCTTTGTAATGCCCCTGTCCTTGCTATGCCTGATTTCTCGAAGAAATTCATCGTCCAAACCGACGCGTCGTCGTCAGCAGTAGCTGCAGTCCTTCTTCAAGAGACTGAACTAGGGAGGCGACCTATCGCCTATGCCTCTAGGACCTTGTCGGCTCAAGAAGCCAAGTATTCCATCTATGAGCTCGAAGGTTTGGCAGTCTTATTCGCCTTAGAAAAGTTCCGTCTCTATCTGGAACACGTCAAATTCGACCTGGAGACAGATAATCAAGCATTAAGCTGGGTCTTAGGTAGGCCGCGTCGTACTGGTCGTATAGCCCGCTGGGCTATTCGTATTTCCGCCTTCCAGTTTGATGTTAGACATATCAGAGGTACCGAAAATGTTGTTGCTGATGGACTCAGCCGTATGTTTCATAACGACGTCGAGACCCACGAACCGGTCGACAGTTCATCACCTCCCGAGTCCATGCTATCTGGTGTTAATGCCATCTTAACAGATGCTCCCATGCTTTTTAGGGATATTGAGAAATACCAACGTGAAGATCCGACGCTGGCTCCGATAATGGAAACCCTTTCTTCTGGGGAACATGTTGTCCCTTATGTTCTGAGGAATGGTGTTCTATGTTGCCCATCGAGGCATGATAGGATGATGAAAGTTGTCGTTCCAGCTGTTCTTGTACCTATGATCTTCAAGTATTATCATGAGACCCCATTAGGAGGGCATCTTGGAATCTTTAAAACTCGTGAGAAGATTCGTGAAATGTTCATCTGGAAAGGTATGGACGGTGAAATCCGTGAACTTGTAAAAGCTTGTAAATCTTGTTTGCTCAGTAAACCCACCATGTCCACCAAGGTTGGCTTTTTGTCTTCGCATCAAGCGTCGCGCCCCATGGAACGTCTGTATATCGATTATGTAGGACCCTTCCCCCAGTCAAAGGGTAATGCTAACAAGTTCATCTTTGTGTGCGTAGATGGTTTTACCAGATTTTCTTGGTTATTTCCGACTAAGCTGGCTACCGCTCAGTCTACCATTACCTGCTTAAATTCTATTTTTGCTTCTTTTGGTCCGTGTCAATATATTGTATCTGATAATGCTAAGGCTTTTACATCTAATTTATTTCGTAAATTCTGTTTTGACTTATCAATCTCTCATGTAACTACTTCTGCTTATTACCCTCAACCATCTCTGGCTGAACGGGTTAACCGTAATCTCAGGTCAGCACTTATTGCCTATCATCATGAAGATCATTCCAGGTGGGACACGTCCCTGCATTGAATAGCTTTTGCTTTGAATTCGGCGGTTCATGAATCTCACAAGTTTACTCCAGCTTCTTTGATGTTCAAGTTTGTTCCCAACTCGCCGCTCTCTAACCTCTGGTCTCTGAATGACATTCTACCCGAGACAATAGATCCGGATAACATTAAAGATCTTTGGAAGAAGGCTAAAGCCAATCTTAAAGTGTCTCATGAAAAGGTTAGGGAAAGGTATGATCGTGGACGGAGACCCACCCCTTTGAAGGTAGGTGACCAGGTTATGGTCAAAAATTTTGTTCCCGCGGGCAAGCTTGCCCCCAGATTTCATGGGCCATGCATCATTCTCGATTTTCTCACACCGGTTACATTGTTAGTAAGCAATCCAGCCACCGAGAGGATATTTAGGGTTCACCTGTCCCAGGTGAAACCGGTGTAAATTTTGTGTCAACTTGCTTCATATAATTTGATAGGAATATGAAGGTTATATTTTTTTTTTGAGTTCCACTCTTAAGGCATTCTGCTCCTTCTATTTTATTTTATAGGTAAGCATTTCTTGTAAACCTCCCCGATTGTTAAACTGCCATCCTGTCCTTACCTGGGCCATTACCACGCTCCCGTCTCCTGCTTCAGTACACACTGTGGCTTAACTTAGGCCATGGATATTTGCACGCCGCTGGCCCCTCAACCTCTCCACAAGCCTGTACCCTCAAAAAAGATGATGGTCCAACACAATTCTGCCGCCAAGCTTTAATGTTTCAGTGCCCCCGCAGCCGCGCGGCGCCGTGCAGCAACTGGAGCTGAGGACGGGCCCCCTCGGCCCCAGCGAGGACGACGTGTGCACGGCGAGCCGGAGCTCTCCTCCCGGCCAAGGCTGACGTGCGGCGCACGACCTGCTACTTGCCCGCAGCCTGTATATGTTCACCGCGGGCGCGGCGTGCTTCAACACCTCTGCTCCCCTCATTGTGCGGGCGAGCGGTATCTCAGGGTACTTGAGGGGTCCGAGCGGCCTCCTTTGGACGCAAGCCGCAACGGCCGGTCTGGCAATCCCACTTCATCACCATCTACTACATGAACAGATACCATAAGTAATGACTACACTTGGGAATTCAACTGCAATATTTGGTGGACTTTGAAATTTTTTTCCTTCACTTTCATGTATAAAAAGTTATCTTCAGAAATTCAAGTTCTACAAATATAAAGACTTTACTTCATCTGCAACAACAAATTTTGAAACCAAATCAACCCAAATTAAGAAATTCTTATAAATTTTTTTGGCAATCAATCTTCATACCCACAGCATAACTTGGACCTTGTT
Source organism: Anabrus simplex (assembly GCF_040414725.1). Classification (NCBI taxonomy): domain Eukaryota; kingdom Metazoa; phylum Arthropoda; class Insecta; order Orthoptera; family Tettigoniidae; genus Anabrus; species Anabrus simplex. Next base: position 10,012,272 of record NC_090265.1, on the reverse strand, counting down.
TCAAACAGATTTCATGTGTCATCCCTGGAGGAACTTTTGGGGGGGGAGGTCTGTACCGGGCGGTACACCTCCACTCCGCTAATTTAAAATGTGCGCCTGTTGAAACTCCTCTGCTGGAGGAAGTCTGAACTTTATTGACAGTATTAATTTTCTACCGTCTCAGAAGATGTCACCACGTGGAAAATTTTGAGTTTTTGAACTGTGTCATTTTTGATGTGTTTTTGTTTCGCTTGAAGTAAGAAGTGTGAACTTTCTCTTCTAGAGGACACTACTGAAGATCTACAATAGTGCAACCTAGTGCGGAGTCAAAGAACTATTTTTTGGAGAAAATTTAATTTCAAGAGTTTGTTCTTTGTTAAATTTTTTTCTATCATTGTTTAAGTTGGCAATATTTACCCCTTTCTTCCCCTTGTTATGAATGTATCCAATCCCGAATTTCTTCAATTAATTTCTATCCAATCAGATGTATCTTCCCCCAACTTGAATCTGTTGCGGGGTCCTATCCAATAAAGAGTTTGTGGGAGGGTGTTTTCTTTCCCCTAACGCCTAGAAACTTCCGCGAGAGTATTTAAACTGCTGATTTTTGGGTCTCTCGGCCACTTCTGTTCCATCTTTCAGTGTGTTAAGTACATAGCAGGGGGCGGGAAGCGCCTCTTTCTTCTCCAGCCGTTCAACACAAGGTAATGGCCGATTAATAACTTCTTTCTTTGCTAGCTCAGCAGTTTAACTTTCGGGGCGGGTTCTAAGCGTTCAGCCATGTAACCTTTTCCTAAAATGTAACTACTCCTTTCATATATTCTCTTTTAAAACGACATATTGGGATAGAGAGTGCTAACCCTCTCGAGCTCCCACTCACATTGTCTTGAGGTGAACTTATTTTCCCAACCTATTTTTCGTTAATGTAAAACAAATTGTTCTTTTCTTAAGTCACCTCTTTAGCATGGGATTAGCCCTTGTATTAACGGCCTAGTGCCAAGTAGGTCTTAATCAAAGTGTATTAGGAGTGCAAGTTCGCCTCCTCTCAAATTGTTATTTTAGAGGTCATTTAATTAACCTGCTTTTCTTTTAATAGACCTCAGTAGATTGGGTATTTTACCCCTGTGTTTATGTCCGTTGAGGACAACTTGAAGGTGGAGTTTGGTGTGGCCTGGGAGAGGCTTAAATTTTGAGAGCGAGTGGCTCTTTTGAAAATTCTGGGTTGTATGCCTCATGGAGGTTTTTCAGTGTAATTTGGAGCAAGGGCTCCTAGGTATGAATGGGGTTTTCTCCCCCTCTGTTAAAACTTGTGTTTGGGGTAAAACTGAGCTGATTGCCCAAGCATTGTGAAGTCAGGGCGCGAAGCCCAAATTCTGTAAATATTGTAACTAACCCCTTTTGAATTGCTACTTTGTACCTGCCATGCTTGTTATTTCTTTGTTTTCGAAAAGAAAATATAACCTTGTTAAATTTTAAATTAATTTTACATTGCACTATAATTTCGTAGCTTGAAACCCATTCACACCCGCACCTTCTTTCACCTCTACCTACCACGGAAAAGTCCGTAACAGTGGGACTGCATCAGGCTGGTTGATCGTATCGTCAAATTCGGCAGTCATGTAGGCCATTCAGATGTCACAGTGGCACGATGCTGGACTCAACGGGTACATGAGGGCACCCAATCACGTCGTGCAGGTATGGGTTGACCAAGAAACACCCACCACCGTGGTGCGGTGCGCCAAGAATTGCGGGATCCCATAATTCGGCACCCGCCATCCACAAATATGTACTGGACACTCTACAACATCATGTGAGTTCTCGCACAGTGTCTCGACGACTCGCATTTGCCGGATTGGGGTCCTATGGCCCCATGCTTCGGTTGGCATTGGCACCAGAACACCAACGCCTGCTTTTGGAGTGGAGCGTTGCCGGGGAGGCATGAACAGAGGACGACTGGAATCGTATCATGTTCAATTGTGAGTCCCGCTTCTCCATGATACGAGGGCAGGGGGCAGATCCTGCTAATATTGTGGAATGATACAAAGGCGTAATCCCTGGCATCATGGTGTGGGGAGCCATCGGATATGCGTTCAGGTCATCCCTAATAGTGCTTTGGCAGACTTTGACGGCACAGCGATATGTCACAGATATTCTGCGTCCCCACACCTTACCCCTTACGGCACAGCACCCTGGGACACAGCACATGTGTCTATGGACTTCCCAGAGCATGCTCCATCATTCGAACACGTATGGGATGACATTGGAAGGGGCTCCGTCCCAGTACCAACCTGCGTGATCTGGAGGGAGAGCTCCAACAAATGTGGACGAACTTGCCTCAGGGGAGGATCCAAAGGCTGTTTGACACAATTCCGAACAGAAAAAGAGCATAAACTGAGATGAGGGGTTGTACGACACCCAAATGAACTGGCGCCTACATTCCACCTGTAACTGCCAAAGGCCTATGTCTTTCATCCCAATATTGTAATCAGTTCAATAAAAGCCCATGGTCTTGTCAGTTTCAACCACTCCTTCTGGGTGCTTAACCATTTTTGTCTGGCTGTGTAAATTGATTTATTTAGTGGTGACTTTTATTTTGAAGGGAAGTATAACTAGGTAAATACACAACTGGTAGTGTTAAAATGATATGGCAAAGATGTATTTACCGCTAATTCTTATACAGTACACAGACACACAGACATATAACATATCAGTTTGTGCTCAATTTACTCTCGCTAACTTAGTCACACAGGTTGTTCACTCTACTAGAAAGTAACACAATCTCGACAGCTGCACAGTACACGTTACGCACTGTTCCACTGTTGGCAGATATATTCTAAGGCAGTTCGACAACTGTACTCACTGTCACAGCCATTTCGTTCACAGCTTGCCCGAAGCACAATCTCATAATTTTGTCTGTCGTACACTGTCCATACACTCACAACAGTCTTCGGTCACTGTCCCTCGTAGAACTCTCACACACTGCGCCAGAGGCACAACGTTGACTTTACAGCAGCTTCAAACAAAACTGTCAACTCCTCGACGACAGACGGAACGGAACGAAAGCCTCAGTTCTGAGGACAGAACACCTTCTGCACTCACTGCTAAACTGACCGCCAACTCTGACAGAAAACTAGCTTGAGCTCGCTCGACCCGGCTTAAATAGGGAAACCGTCCGTTATGATACATCCCGAAGAAATGTTCTATAGTCCACCCAATTCAAAAGATATGAATTCACTTGCCAAGCCTTTGTAGCATCGTTGTGATGCTTTCAGGGGTTAGTGGTACAGAGGGGCGCGTCTTACGCGTTTGACTCACTACAGATTGGTTGGCTGCACGGTAATCACACGTGCATAGTAAAGTCAGTGGCTCCCATCTTCCTCCTCCCTAAGGTCCTACAAGAAAATGGCGTACACCATCACGGGATGTATGAACTCAGCACAATATCGAAATCTGAAGGATTGACTTTTAAATAGGGTAGTTTTCCAAAATGTGTTTTGTATTTGACCAGCGTAAACTCAATCTATGTAAATAAAATAGTACGGTGTAAGCAGTCCGTACATTTGCTTCCAGTTTGTTGGTAATTTTCAGGGTTGTTTATCTGTTTCAAATTTACTCAAGATCATATTATTGCATTTCATTCGTCATATCTCTCTCTGTTCTTTTCAGTCACCATGATGATAAAACAGAAGAATGAATTTATATGAAACATCATATTTAGAATATAGCCATCCTGCAGCACGATAAAATATGCATGATATATCAAAATCACAAGCAGATCGAGAGTTTACACATAATGTACTCAAGTGCGGGTTTTATTTTTCGAAATACTTGTATACTTTTTCAATTCTACGTAACTGCTTCATCCTACGTCTACCCTGATCTCTTTGTCATATTAATGTCTTTGTCTACCCCAGCCATTCGTACACTTCCGTTACATATTACCTTAATGACTTCCGCATCTCTTAAGATGGGTCCTATCATTCTATCTCTTCGACTGATCAAATTTCGCCAAAACGTTTACCTCTCACCAATTCGATTCAGTATCCCTTCATTCGTCATTCTATCCGCCCATCTCACTTTCCGTGTTCTTCTGTAACACCACATTTCATAAGCCTCTGTTCTCTTTCCTCTGAGCAAATCATTGCCCACGTTTCACTTCCATACAATGTCGCACTCCGGACGAAACTCTTCAAAAACGCATTTCTAATTCTTATGTCAGTATTATTATTATTATTATGTTGATTATTATTATTATCATTATTATTATTATTATTATTATTATTATTATTATTATTATTATTATTATTATTATTATTATTATTATTATTATTATTATTATTATTATTATTATTATTATTATTGTACCGGGCGGTACACCTCCACGCCGCCAATTCAAATGTTGCGCCAATTGAAACGCCTCTACAGGAGAAAGCCTGAACTTTAAAAAACTGTATTAACTCAACAGTTTCTCCGAAGAAGGCTCTGTGTGAATTTTGATGTGTTTTGGTTCGTAATTGATCAAGAAGTGTGGACGTTCTCTAACAGATGTCTCTACAAAAACTATGGTAATACACTCTGGTGTAATGGAATGAACTTTCCTGAAGAAATTTAGTATTCATAAGTTTTGTTTTTACTACATTTTATTCTGTTATCTTTGGGTTGGCAACATTAATTCTTTCTATCCGCCTGTTTTGAATTTAACCAATCCCAAATTTCGTTAATTTATTTCCAACCAATCATGTATGTCTTCTTCGACATAGATACTGTACCTTTCCAAGGCTTCAGTACATAAACAAGCTACCGTGGTTCACAAATATGACGTTAGAATGGAGCACCATCGGTGAGCCTCGAACTCAGCCCGGTTGTCGAAGCCTCACCCTCCCCTACTAGAATAATTCGCTAGCTGAGTCGGTATCGCATTTTCGGGTCTGTAGACCGTCCGATGGGGCGGTAAGTTCTTTACTAATAGTCTCTATAGTAGGGGAAAAGTTAATTGCGAGAGGAATACTATTTCATTATTTATGAGAAGAGAGACAATATCTTGTATAACAAATTTTACTTATACTAGTGAAACACGTATTATTTACATGCATATGCCATACAAACACCTTACATACAGTAATTTGCGTGATCTTGACGTTTAAATGTTCGGTAGTCTTTTTCTACACTTCATTATACGTTCAAATATTCAAACTTAAGAAGGCGTTCCCTCTTGGATTATTTACACTATCTCAGATTTTGAGGGGCGCTTCCTCACGAATTATTTCACTCTACACTTACATTAATCACACACATATTCAATCAGTATGGATACACCCCGCTGTAAATCTGTTTACCTGCCGAGAATTAATATATTCAAATTGCATCAAATTATGATATAAGTCTGCTAGAATCGGATGAACTGAAATAGGCAATTTACACTCCCAATCCCTTGAAAGTCGCGTTACAACACTTCCTTAAGTTAAACGTTGCCAAATATGCAGTATAATAAACACGCTCATTTCATTAGGATTTTTATCAATACACATAACAGGACAGAATTTACACAACGTTGCTACCTATGGACAAGCACTTAGCGACTTCAATACCAGACATCTTAAACAAAGTATCATAGCACTACCTGCAATAAATGGACAAGAATATATACATTTCACACACACACACGATGAATCACAGATGGTACAAGCCACCCGCTGTTGGTAACAGTGAACATAAACTTTCACTGTCTCCTGGACGAACCCAGGGTCTTCTGAGACGGGGTATATCTAACCTGGAATTCCCTGCACGCTGTAAATAATTAAGAAAAGAAATTGGGGGGACCCTTCCTTTAATGCATATTGGAATCTGTGCGACGTTGGCAATATTTAAATAGATGCACGTAATCATTGTATCCAAAGGAAAGAAACTCGCCACTTTAGTTGTTTCCTTTCACGGAAGGAGAAACTTTTACTCCCTTTAAAGGGAGCCATAAATCTCAGTTGTTCCCAGCCCGTGACACACTTCCAAGGGGCGGCCTGCCACCGCTTCCCAGACAGTTATTTCACGGCAAATAATCTATTAATTTCTTTCAATACTAGCCACAGTGGCATCACAACAAATCCCGGCTTTATATTCAGCCGTAATCGGCACATTCATATCGCGATATCCATATCGCGTATCTTAATAACAGATTCCAAGGGAACTTCACATTTTCATTTCACACTATATATTATGGCTACAGCCTGTTCAACCATCTCGTTTCTCCTCTCGGTACATTGACTACGATGCAGATTTAATGATGATCTCCTGCCACAAGGGTTCAAATTTACCTCACGCACTCGCGAACTAAATAATTAACGATGTAATATACCCACTGTCTCGATGCCTTGTTCCAGGTGCCTTAGTTACTAATTAATAGGGATCTCTACCAGGTGAAGCGCACCAAAAAAAAGTGAATTACTGAAAAATCTTGATGACTCGTGTATGCTATGGAAAGAGGATAACTGGAGTCATTTTTACAGAATATTTAAGCCCTCTCTACTTGACAGCGCTTCACACTTAATTAATCTAACGTCCTTATAATTACGTCATGCATTACTAACCCTTATATACAAAAAAATGGAAGTAAAATATGGTTATTCCCAAACCATGACGACTGTATTTAATAAAAACCAAAAGAAATGAGATTATTATTATCCCTCTGAAATAGGATATTGGCGATCGGCATTATATCTGCATGCAACTTTGCTTTTAAATTTACAATAGAAAAACGACTTTCAAAGCTACTTAATATTCTGGAAGTGTACTCAGCCTTTCTGGATACCGCGAACACAGCTTTACAGGGAGGCAACCATGGTTTACTCGGCTTCCATCACGTCATCAGCGATGCGTAAACCTGTGATGACTTCCTGGCAGGTCACGAAGATGACAGCGACGTTCCAGACGTTCTCTGCTACCAGGCGAAATTCCGGCAAACAGCTAGATGTGTCGTTCTCTCCGGTACACAGGCAAAACTCTGGCATTCAGCTGGATGTCGACGTTCTCATAGACATGTAAATGAGGGGAAGTTATCTCATGTGAATGCGTTAGTTTACTACACATCACAATTTGAATATATGGTTGGATCTGCTCAATAGCACGAGCATTCCAACCCAATGCCGGTAATGTCTCTGGCGCCCGACACTGTTCCCTTCTCATATACCAGTTCTTTTATAAACAGCTATTCCAGGCCCTGAATAAAGAATGTCACTGGTTAGGCCACTACTGGGTTAAAATTTCTCGTCTCACATGACAGCACTTCATGCATATTCTATTTCACGTAGTCATGCGTAAGTCAGGCTCTCAACTGCATTATGGATTTATAGACGTGACACTGCCCTTAATTATGCCGACACTGAGCCGTTCACTCACTTTCTTTATATCTCTCATTTATATCGAGTACACGTACACAACTCCACGCACTGAGATACCTGGCTATTGAGGTTAATTAAGCCGTATTACTTTAGGCATATATGAGGCTCGACGCACAACCTCTTCGACACATGGACAGCGGCCATTACGGTTTCGTACTGTTCCTACTATATTAATTAGCGGCACGCTGTGCTCGCAAAAAGCTTACTTAGATTGTGGTTATTCCCGCAGATATTCACAGGCTTCAATAAATTACTGCGTTTCACCGCTCACTTTATAAAAATTATTTCTCCACAGACGACTCTCACGCACTAATCACGACGAACCACTACCGAACTGGCATCGCACTGAAAATGAACTGGGTAGTGTCTGCCTCTCAGCTTTTGAATATATAGGCGAGCTACGCGAGAGACTCGGATGCTGAGGGTGGGGGAAAAATGCAATTCCTTCTCAGAATTCGGTCCGGTAATATGCAACGTAGAGTAACGAACAGGATATCAAAATGTAGCTCCTGTATTCCCATTTCCACTGAGTGACTGTTTTTGAAATAGCTTCGTAGATTCTCAAGCAATCTCAAAAGCGTCCTTTTGTCTCTGGCGGTGAATGATGACGAGCGCTGGGGATTCCTTGTGTTCGCTGGCACGGTTAGGGTCCAACATCTGTTATTCATTAGGACGCACCCTTGTTTACAGCGTAGTTACCGCTCTGTCAGTTAAGTAGAGCACTTCTCGGTCTCATAATTATGCGTAAAATTCCCTGATTCAAATTAATGTTTGCGCTTAATTATCCATTGAGTATTTTGCGATTTATAAAAATTAACAGAAAGAAAACAGCTGAATGCGATAAGTTGGCAGTGGTGAATGAGCGAGGAAAACAGGGTATAATGTTAGTTTTCACTTTGGATATACTCTCTGGGCTCAGCTAGTGACCTAGATTCTCTGTCACGTGATAACGCGTCTCTTTTCATCTCGCTCGCGGTTGGAGTGAGAAAACTTCGAGTACAAGTGCTCTTGCACCGCCTTGCTGCTAATTACCAGCAACTAGAGCTGGGTCGCGCGACTCTGGATACTGCAAATCGAGTCCTGGAGCGGGTGGAAAAATTATAACTTTGGCAGTTTTTATCGCAGAATGACGCGGAAAACGGCATATTTCATCTCCTGGATATCATGACATACCATAGGTGACGTTGTGAACGGTCACAATATGTTGCTCTAAGCTATCCAATAAAAGCGAAAGGGTGTGGCTATTCATTCCTGAAAGGTCTCGAGTTTTCCACGAGGGTATAAAAACTGCTGATTTTCTTGTCTCGGTGCCACTAATATAACATCTAATTCAGTGTGTGAATATGTAGCAGGGGGCGGGACGCGCCTCTTTCTCCAAGCAGCAGTTCTTCAACAAGGTAATGGCCTGTTAACATCTTTATTTCTTTGCTAGCTCAGCAGTTTAACTCTCGGGGAGGGTTCGAATCCTGTAATATACAACCCATCTCTTTAAAATGTAAATTCCTTTTCTGTCTATGTAAAATCTACAAATATATTTTACTGTAAAGCGGAGATAGAGAGTGCTTCACTCTCTCGAGCTCCCCTTCATTTTTGAAATTTAGGTGACCACGTCTCCGTAACAGTTTCTTCCCTTCCTTAATGTATTAAAGTTTTCTCATACGGGTCACCTCTCTAGCTTGGGATTAGCCCCTGTATTATCGGCCTAGCGCCACATAGGTTTTAAACAAAAAACTTTAGTGTAGGAGTGCAAGTAATCGCGTGCATTCAATTTTGTATTTTGGGCCATTTATTTAACTCGTTTTGTTTTCCTTCCTGTGAAGGCCCAGTAGATTGGGTACGTGGTACCCCTGTACCATTATATTTGTGCCTTGAGGGCAATTTGGAGTGAAGTTTGTTGTGGCCTTTGATAGGCTTGTAAAATTGAGAGCGGGTCTGCTCTTTCCTAAATTTGATCACTGCGTGCTTCTAGGAGGCTTAACGTTGTAATTAGGAGCAAATGCTCCTTGGCATGATGGGGTTTTCTGCCCCTTTGCTCTATTTTGTACCCTGGGTAAAGTTGGGCTAATAGCTCAAGATTTGTGATTGTGGGGCTCGAAGCCCAGACCTTGTAATTATCCCCTAACACTTGTAATTTCTTTGTATTTGATTTTGGCTTGTTGTTGACTTGTTAAGTTTTCAAATTCTATGTTACCATTGTTAAGTTTCGAAAATATAACCTTTGTTAAAGTTTTAAATTAACTTTAATTTTGTAGTTGAGACCTATTCCAGCCCGCACCTTCTTTCACCTCTAACTACCACGGATATCTCCGTAACAATTATTATTATTATTATTATTATTATTATTATTATTATTATTATTATTATTATTATTATTATTATTAAAATTTTGATTCGTTACGCACGACTGAGGACCGCACGTGAATTTATTTAGCACAACGTTTCTTCTTGTCTTCCCAAAACCTCTTCGTCCTTTCACTGTGCTTCCTTTTGCCTCCTTCCATCCATCCTGTAGCTTGTCTTTTATGTTGATCAGAATATTTCTGTTTGTTTATGAGACTTCTGAATTTCTTCTGTCTCTTGCAATATTTCTTAATTTATACCAATTTCGTGTAAGCCACTTGTGATTTTTAAGGGATACTGCGAGATTTAGTATTTTCTTTATTAGCCTGTTGTTATCCATCCTGATCAGGTGACCTTAAAATTTTAATCTTACTCTAATGGTGTCTGTGATTTTTTCTGTTACTTGATAGATTTCCTCTGATTTCCTTTTCATCCAAACATCATTTTTGCATTTAGGTCCTACAATTTTCCTGAGAATTTCCCTCTATTGCTTTCGATTTTTTTTATTTGTCGTCTGCCACCAATCAACAGAGTTTCTCATGAATAAAGGGATTGAAGTTTGACAACTGTGTTGTAGTGTTGTAATTTTGAGATTTTGGATATAGATATTTTATTGTATCTGCTCCAGACAATTTCGTATGCTTCTTGTAATTTTGCAATTCTTTCTTTCTTTACTTGCTGATTTATCCCGTTTGGTTGTATAATTTCACCTAGGTATTTGAATTTATCTACTTGGGAGATTTTCCCATATCTAGTGATTAGGGGATGGTTGTTAAATCCTGATTTTGTACCTTCCATATATTTTTTTAAAATGAAATTTGCAGACCTGTTCTTGCCGCTCTATCATCAAGTTCTACTACGGACTGGAGTGCTTCTTATTTGTTGTTGGAGAGGATTGCCAAGTCATTTGCAAAGGCGAGGCAATCAACGTAAATTTTGTTTTTGAGAAGTCTACCAATATTGATCTCCTTAGTTTCATTTCTCCATTCTCAAATCACCTTTTCCAGAACAGGATTGAATAGTAGTGGTGATAATCAATCGCCTTATTATTATTATTATTATTATTATTATTATTATTATTATTATTATTATTATTATTATTATTATTATTATTATTATTGTTATTAATACTCTGTACATGGCGTCACTCAGGCCTGCTATTCTGCCGAACCATATCTTATAATGTACATACAGTGTAACATATATTACGAACACGCATTCTGTAATACTTAACTAAATTACTAATTACTAAACTTTTCACATAGTTATAAAATTACAATAAAAGAAAGAAAAAGAAGCGTTTATAAAATAATCCAAAATAAAGAAAACTGTCCGAATGCATAAAAAGAAAAGAAATTCAGCCAAACTTAGTGAAACACAGACGGAAAAAATACAGGAAAACAGAATTCATGTACTTACACATAGTTTGATCCCTCCAACTACCATTGCCAACATTCCTTTCAAAATACCACATTGCGAAGTATTCTCGTAAGGGCCTTTCTTTATTGTGCTAGTTTTCATTTTACGTCCCCATTACTTCTGCCTCGTTATTTTTTTTATTACAATACCCATGCAATAATATGCATCTACTTCTCTTAAGACATTCCTTGCATCACCTGACTTCGTTAAAATCCACTCGGGTATATTCTTTCGATTTATTTTTTCGTTTACTCCTTCTTCAAGACTATGTCCTTACCATCCATATCTACTGAGATAAAATAACAAAATTACTGGTAAATATAATTGTTTGGACTTCCTCCCCATACATTGTGATTGCTTTTACAAATTCCTCCTTGATTTTCTCTGCAGCTCATTCTACATAAACGTTGAAAAAGAGAAGTCACAAACTGCAAAGTGTTTAATCAAATTTCTTTATTCGTGCTCATCTAATTCATATGGTGAATACGCTGAGGTAATTTTGCTATTCTTACAAATCTACTCTCATCATTTATTCATTTCCTCGGCTAACAGAAACCACCCTGTGTCCTAGGGATTGCTTAATGCAATGAGTTTGTTTTCTTCAGTATATTCACTATCACAAATTGTCATTTTAAGGCAAGATAGCGAGATTCAATCGCCTCTTACAAAACCGTTTAATTTTCATCGAAAAGCATTTTTATTTCCCTAAGTCCATCAACAGTACCGGATTTGCCGGGATTCTGAAGTCAAAGCAGGGGATACTTGCGTACGATTTAGTCTCTAACATATTTAAAAATTCATTAATGGAAAAATGATATCCTTCAGTTAACACTAAAACTTCACATCCATTTGGAATCTCGGATAATTTCTAAACATTCAGAATGCGATTTATCAAATTTAAATTAGGCCACGAGCGTTTATAGGTTTCCAGATTGTGAACAATGAACAGTTAAGTAGTATATTGGTTTATGTCATACAAGTAAGTAAACGTCTGTAGGATGAAACGTCAGCTCATGTGAGCGTTGTAAATCTGCAAAAATGGGATTTAAAATACTTGAACATATTGCATATTTTCATTGCTGTAAAATGTATTGCTAACCTACAATGTTTAAGGTTGAGTGTGGACGACTTACACAGTATTTGCCTCGCAAAACACAACAATGCATGTTGTTTTAGGACAATACAATTCTTTTTCATCGAATGCAGAAAAGGACATAAATAAAGTCACAGTTCAGATCCTTTTGACATAAGCATGTCTCATGGCCGTTGGTCGTACGAAAATTTGTGTAACTTTACGTGACGAAATGTGTGATGGAAGTGTAACCATAGCAACCGTGCAGTCAGTGATGTAAGGTATTGTTACCTAGCAACCGTGCAGACAGTGATGTAAGGTATTGTTACCTAGCAACCGTGCAGACAGTGATGTAAGGTATTGTTACCTAGCAACCGTGCAGACAGTGATGTAAGGTATTGTTACCTAGCAACGGTGCAGCCTATGTCTTACGGCTGGTTGCCATCTAAAATTAGCAGCCGTTGATGCATGGCCATGACCGGGCGACACAATTTGATTTTCGCAAATGGAAAAGTGGTTTCTTTTTATTACATAATTCAACTTATAATAAACACTTTATTCAGTTTCATAAATTAGAGGAACAATTCTGTGTCCTGCGAAATGTTTACGAGGGACAAGGGAGAATTATTTTAAATATAGGTTTGACACTGAAAATATGGGACGTCCGTTTCGGGCTATTAATCGAGTCTAAAGAGACCCAGGCGCAAATTCCAGTACTGTTTGAGATTGCTAGGAGGGCTCGTAAACGGTTACAAAAGATACATTCCACCCACTTCACTGGAGGTGTACCTCAGAGGAACTCCACTTGACCGAGGAATAAGAGAATCAAAGGTAGTGTGTCGTCTCTAGATATCAACATCGTGGATCAAACACAAAAGACGAAGTAGGATTTTGAAGCACAGCAGAAAATCTACTAGACTCTCCTTAAATACCACATGAAATGCCTTTGATGACTCATTGATATTTAAGGCACTAGAAAATATAAAAAATATAAAAACTCGGCCATAGGTGCCCAAAATATTTTTGATTTACATTAATCTGGGAGGTTATATGGAAACATTAAAAAGCTGATACGCAAGTAGCCTGAATGCCCCCAAATTCAAACGTCAGCATGAAGGTAGCACCGGAGAAATAAATATTCTTCTTTTCTCCTTCTTATTTTCTTCTTCTTCTTCTTCTTCTTCTTCTTATTATTATTATTATGGGCCAGTCCAGCGGTGTAGGTGTAGCGTGCCTGTCACTTTACCGGAAGCTTCGAGTTTGATTTCCGGCTAGACCAGGGATTTTTACCTGAAGCTGGTTCGACGCCCACTCATTCAGCTATACGTGATCACAAGTGAGGAGCTGTCTGACGATGAGAGCGCCCTCGATCTACAAAGCCAAGAATAACGGCCGAGAGAATCTGTCGTAATCTGGAGGCCTTCATGTTGAGCAGAAGTCGCTTGATGAGCCATTGGCAGTTTGAGCTAGGGGAGTCTTCATTATTATCGTTATTAAGAAATATGTTTTTGAAGACGTTCGTCTGGAGTGTGGCACTGGACATGGACGATAACTAGCTCAGACGTAAACAGAATAGAATAATTTGAAATGTGGTGTTACTGAAGAGTGCTGAAGGTGAGATGGATAGATCGAATTACGAATGAAAAGATACTGAAGCAAATTGGTGAATGGAGATTGATTTGGCAAAATTTTGACGAGAAGAAGAGATAGAATGATAGGACATTTTTTATGACACCTAGAACTTGTTCAGTTGATTTTCGAGAGAAGTGTAGTCGGTAAGAATATTAGTGGTGAAGTAAAATAAGAATAAGACTAGCAGATTAGTTCTGATGTACCATGTAGGAATTACGTGGAAATGAAAAGATTACCGCAGGTAGGGTGGCATGGAGGACGAATTAAACCAGTCTATGGCCTGATGACTGAAATTATTATTATTATTATTATTATTATTATTATTATTATTATTATTATTATTATTATTATTATGAAAGGACGTGTTTGTATACAGTGCTGTGAGAGTTTCATTTTTCAAGTGGAAAGTGACATTATTGAGGTACAGTTCAGTTACATTACTTAATACTAAGTGAAGTTCTTTGAATTGACATAATTAACATTTCACTCGAAACCCGTACAAGAGTAAAAACTGTGTTTGCTTGATTGCTGAGTTCGTTAAAGTTTAAGTCGCCATTTAGGTAACGTATGACATCAGAGATTCTAGTGGCGGAGTAAGGAACGAGAAACAAAACACGGTAGTATTGCCAACTGCTGCATACGTCATGGAATACTGCAAAGCGTGCGAGTGCGAACTGCCTAATGACGGTGGCTATGTGGAGTGCAAGGGGTGCGGAAATGCATGGCACTATGATTGCTCCGCCCTGAAAGAAAATTCGTACCGTGCGATGAGCAAGGACAAGAAAACAAAATGGCGATGTGCTGAATGCAGAAAGAAAGTGGACACTAGCAGTAACGCTAAAAAAAGCGATGACTTGACGGACATCAACAAAAAACTAACAATAGTTGCGGACTTGAAAGATGCAGTGAATGAAATGAAGGAAGAACTGAGGGAAAGTGTTAAAAGTCAGAAGTTCATTTGTGAACAGTATGAGGACATTAGTACAGGAATGCAGAGCATGATTAAACATATAAAGGAGTTGGAAAATAAAGTGGAGTGTTTAATAGATGCATGCAAAGAAAAGGATGATATCATTCATGAACAGAAAATTAGAATACAAGAACGTGAACAATATTCCAGAAATAGAAACCTTTTGCTACATGGTATTCCAGAGAAAGATGAGGAAGATGTTGAAGAAATAGCATGCAGAATTGCAGCAGAGCTGAATGTTCCTTTTTGTAAAACTGAAATAGATGCAGCACACAGAGTTCCAACCAGGAAAGAAGGAGTACCCAAACCCATCATAATTCAGCTACCAAGGAAGAAGAGAGACTTAATGCTCGCAAGAAGGAAAAGCAAGACCATCCTTAACTCCAAAGTTATTGGACCAACTGAAGGAGGGAAGGTACTTGTCACGGAGCAACTGTCCCCTTACATGGCTAATCTTCGCTGAGAAGCATGGAGACAGGCGGACATCAAAGGATGGAAGTACGTATGGGTGAAAGGAAGAGAAAACTACTCCGGTAAGAATTCTTTCAAAAAAAGACATTGAAAAAATCCACTAACTGGCTGAAAGTGTTAGTATTTAATTTTACTCTAGTGTATCTGAAATTTAGTTATGGATGTCAGTTACATTGATAGTTGTAGTTTATTACTAGAGTCAAAGGTATACAATAATTGTGATGAATGGCTACAGATGACAAAGAAACAAGAAAGTGAAATGTCTCTACTTCATATGAATATAAGATCAATTAGAAAATATTGGGATCAGATGGTTATAATATTAAGACACAGCAGGCCACTGGTAGATGTGCTAATGTTTAGTGAAATAAATGTAAATAATGAAATGGAAATTGAGCAGTATGAGTTAGAAGGATATAGTATGCATTATTCAATAAGAAATGTTTCTAGAGGTGGAGGAATAGTAATTTTTGTCAAGGAAGGGTTCATATTTAAAGAAAAGAAATGTATAACAAATCAGTTTGAAAATTTATCAGGGGAAGTTTGGATTAATGGAACACTATATGGGATCATTATGGCAGTATACAGACCACCTGACTATAATCCAAAGGATTTTGTGGAGGAGTTAGATCTTCATTTACACAGTATGAATGCCAGAAACTTCATAATTATTGGGGACATGAACATAGATATTCTGAAAGACAGCAGAGTCACATCCTTGTACAATAATGTGCTAGCAGATCATCAGTTAGTTCATTGCATTAACAAGTTCACAAGGGAAGAATATGTAAATGGAAAACTAACACAATCCTGCATCGACCATGCATTGATTAGGAATGGGAAAAATGTAAGAGAGTCTTCTGTAATTCAGACCAAAGTTTCTGATCATTATATAATAACTGTACAGATATCACATGATACTAGGTGTAATAAATATGTTCCAAGTGAAAAAGTTATAGATAACATACAGGAAAGGATGAGTAAATCCATGTTAAGAACAGAAATAGAAATTATTGCAGAAGAAATAAATGAGAATATGAGTTCAGATGATATATACATGAAGATTTGCAATGCAGTTAACAAGGCAACTAATGAAACGAAGGATACAAAAAACCAGAAGAGAAGGAAAGACACTCAACTGTGGCTGACGGGTGCTATAATAGAAAAAATCAAAGAAAGGGACAGACTTTTCAAAAGATGGAAAAATACGTCAAATTCAAATCCAGAAAATAAGGAAAATTTAAGGAGGTTATATAAAAGAATGAGGAATGATATAATAGCTGATATTCATAAAGCAAAAAGAAAGTATTACAGATTACAGTTTGAAAGTAGTAGAGGGGACATGAAGAAAACTTGGGAAGTATTAAATGATGTGCTAAAGACTAAAAAGAAATGGACAATAGAAGAAACGGTAAGACATTATTTAGGAAGGCAAGACTCATTAGAAAATATAGTTGATAACTTTTCAAAAACATTTTCAGAACAGCTAGACAAGGTAGTACATGAATGTAGAGTACAACAAAGACCATTACCTAATACAGAGAGACTTTCATCATTTTACCTCCCACTAGCAAGTACAGCAGATATAGCAAACATAATTGAAGGAATGGACATAAATAAATCACCAGGCATGGATAAATTAACAGTTAAACATCTGAAAGATAACATAGACATAATAACACCAGTAATACAGAAGCTAATCAATAAAATAATAGAGACAGGTATTTTCCCAAAGGATCTGAAGACTGCCTAGTGAGACCTATTTACAAGCAAGGTTCACATTTACAGTATGAAAACTATAGACAGATATCTATTCTTCAAACTATAGGTAAAGTAGTTGAAAGATACATTGCTGATCACCTAATCTCATATTTAGAAAAATTTAAAATAATTGATGAACATCAATTTGCTTATCAAAAACACAAGGGTACAAGTAATCTTCTCGAGGAATTCTCCAATTTGATCAATGGGAAGCTAAATCAAGGTATGCACATTTTAGCTATGTTTATTGATTTCTCAAAGGCAGTTGATTCAATTTCCCATGAAAAAATTATGGCAGCCTTAAGCAAAATTGGGGTAAGAGGAACACCACTATAAGTTTTTGAAAGTTATCTGACTGACCGAACGTATAGGGTAAAAATTGATAATATATATGGAGAAATAACTTCTATTAAAAGAGGTGTTCCACAAGGAAGTATCCTAGGACCCATTTTGTATATTATTTTTGTCAATGATATAAGCTCATGTTTTAAAAACTGTAAATATTTCATGTATGCAGATGATAAACTAATTGTATGAGTACATAAAAACCCAAAAGTGGCAGAGAAGCATTTACAAATGGAGTACAACTACTTTCAAGAATGGTGCCATGATAAGGGTCTAATAATTAACACTTAAAAAACAAAAGTCTTGTACATTACTACGCCAAAAATGCAAAGAGAAAACATTAAAATAACAGGCCATTCAGTTCAGTGCATTCATGATGGTGAACAAAAATCATGCAATTGTGACTATGTAATAGAGGAAGTTGATAACATGAAATATTTAGGTATAATAATAGATAGATTTTTTCATGGAAGCAACATATTAATAAGTTGTGTGAAAGACTGAGGCTAAGCTTGTTCAAAATGCAAATGGTTAAGTATATAATAACTCATGATAGCTTAAAAATGGTTTATCAT
This sequence comes from Anabrus simplex, assembly GCF_040414725.1. Classification (NCBI taxonomy): domain Eukaryota; kingdom Metazoa; phylum Arthropoda; class Insecta; order Orthoptera; family Tettigoniidae; genus Anabrus; species Anabrus simplex. The sequence goes on along the minus strand of NC_090265.1, from coordinate 9,994,320 downwards.
TCACTTGTTGAGTCAGTTATATCATATAGTGTAAGTGTATGTGGATCAGCTTCTGTTACAGACCTATACATGGTACAAATGTTACAAAATCGTATTGTCAAAGCATTCTTTTGGTACGAAAACAGAGGAATATTTATCATAAGTGAGGATATGTTAACAGGGATATACCAGAAGGAAAGGTTCTTGAGAGTAAAACAACTTTATATGTACAACATAATTAAAGAAAATTACTGGAAGCTTCAATATAGAATTGTAAATGAACATACACATGGAACAAGACTGAGGCATATAAGTTATTTTCAGGTCATGAGGTACTACAACAAATATGGGTCCAGAACACTGCAAGTTGTAGTTCCTAAATTTTTGAACAAGTTGCCCTCAGAATTGACACACTTGAAAACCAAATATCAACTAAAAAGACATGTGAAACTATGGATCATAGATAATAAAATTACAGTTTAAATATTTGTTCATGAATGAAAAATGTACCAAAGACTTATCTATTTTGAGTGATACTTTCAGGGATTAAGAAAAACTCACACCACAGGACAACATTACAATGCTAATGTAAATATACAAACCTTATTAATGTTGTAAACAGTAAGGATTGCAACAATGTAAACAAATGTGAAACAACTACACCGGCACATCAAGTGCTTTGCAGGTGTAAATAATTGCAAAGATAATGTATAATATCCGACTGCATATTTGCAAATGTATTTTAGATAAGTTATAAATAAATAAATAAATAAATAAAGTTATTATTATTATTATTATTATTATTATTATTATTATTATTATTATTATTATTATTATTATTATTATTATTATTATTATTATTATTATTATTATTATTATACTTCCCCCAGATGGAGTTGGAGCCGACAATCACGATTTTTCAGCCTTTAAGACACACTCACCACCATAATCATAATTCAACGAACGGCGTATTACAGTCGTTTCCACCGAACTGTACACGTCTTGGCCCAGGAGACACCAGTCTGTAATGGCTGCCTTTGTTCCGCGATGACAAATTAGCGGCAGGCGGGAGAGCTGTGTAGATCCAACGCATAATTCATTCATTGTTATTAAATTGTACTCGGTTGTACAGCCGTGCTCTGTGGTTAACTAAACGATGACAGTATGCCGTGAGCGAGTTTATTACCTGAGACTGCTGTACGTGGAACAAATTTACCTAAATGTGCGTTAGTCCAGCAAGGGTCGAGATGTTTAACAGTCCTACAAGGTGACAGTGACACATAGAGGGATTTTGCTGTACTACGTTCTGAAATAAAATTATATTAGAAGTCTTTGTCTGTTGCTGCAATCTCCATGACTTCTCATTTCGTCATATTTTGGCACTAAAATACGTATTCATTTCTTCGGAGGAGAATGATATATCTTGTAAATTTTTATAGGCATATAATATAATATAATATAATATAATATAATATAATATAATATAATATAATATAATATAATATAATATAATATAATATAATATAATATAATATAATATAATATAATATAATACAATCATCATCTAGGTATTCTGCCTTATGGCAGATCTTGTCATGGGATGAACTTCTTCCACTGTTGCCTGTCCTGCGCCAAACTTTTCATGTCCGAATATTTATTTCCTTGGACATTGTCCAATATTTCATATTTTTTTCTTCCTCTTCCTCGTTTGCCTTTCACCATTCCTTCTCTTCCTTTTTCAGTAAACAGTCCTTCCTCAAACAATGTCCGATCCACTTCATTTTTCTTCTAATTATTTGCAACGTACTTCGTTCTTCTCCAACTCTTCGTAAAACCTCGTCATTCCTTACCCGGTCTTCCTATTTCACACGTTCTCTAGTGCCTCCAATCTTCTCTCATCTTACTTTCTTAATGTCCAATTCTCTGCGCATTACACCCCTATGTTCCAAATAGAACACTTAGGAAGTCTTTTCCTCAAGTCTTTGTTTAGTGGTCCACAAAGTAATTTTGCTGTTTTCTTAAAGCCTTCTTTTCCCATGACAATTATTTTCTTAATTTCTATCGTGCAATACATATCATCTCTGATCATACTTCCCAAATACTTAAAGTTACTATTTCTTCTCCCACTATACTAATACTAGCAAGATACCCGTGCTTCGCTACGGTATTGTACTGAAATTTATAACTGAATGCTTATATATTGTTTTATATATATAATCCGGCGAATTTCGCGATCTGACTCATTTTCTGCCAGAATCCGCCAAATTCGCGATTTGACTCGTTTTCTAATAGATTACGGCAAGTTTCCTCCCATTTTTCAATCTTTTTTTCCAGCAATCGATTTCGTACTTCGTACTTTCCGCGCTAGGTCCAGGTATTCCACCCGGTCAGTTGGGTCCCTAAATCTTCGCGATCTTTTCCTATAAGCATTTTTAGTATGGATCAAATCCTTCAGGAGATCCGGCGTGGTGTCATCGTGGATGCCTTGGCGGAACTGAACCCGAGGCCGTACTGCATTCTTAATCATTACCCGTCCAGGACCCGTTTCCAGCGCGGTCCACACATTTGACAACGGTCCAAATTATTATTATTATTATTATTATTATTATTATTATTATTATTATTATTATTATTATTATTATTATTATTATTAGATGTTCTGGACCCCACAGCAAGATGCAAGACCGCTACTTGGCGGTAAATTACATCTGCTGCCATTGTCATTGTTGAAAATGTGACCAGCACCATTGTCAAGCGTAGGCAAGTGTGCGGGATTTCTGGCCATACGAATGACATACTCCTGTGCATTATTGACCTTGTTATAGAGGTGAACAATTGGACGGTCAATCTCTTTCCTATCGTTTATTTCAAATGTGTTTAAATTTTTATTTATATGCCAGGAGAGTCTACTGTAATCTAAGAACGTTCTCCGAAGGAAAAAGTGGCTGTTGAAAACGAACCCCAGGAAAGATTAAAAATGATCATTTTATGATCAGAAGAAGTACATCGAAAATCTACAGCCTGTTTCCAGTCATTCGGTAGGGTCAGGAATGGAATGAATAAAGCCCCATCTAATGGCGACAATAGGAAATGTGCCGGCTGCCGAAGCCTGTCGCACTCTTCCGGGGCAATGATCGATGAATGACAAATGAAATGAAATATTGGACAGTGTTGCTGGAATGAATGATGACAGGGAAAGCCGGAGTATCCGGAGAAAAACCTGTCCCACCTCCATTTTGTCCAAAACGAATGTCACATGGAGTGACCGGGATTTGAACCACAGAACCCAGCTCTGAGAGGCCGGCGCGCTGCCGCCTAAGCAACGGAGGCTCCTTATAAGTGCATTATGAACAGTAAAATCAATTGGTCTCACCTCATTTTACACACCACCGCCGTTAATTTATTTACCCCCCCCCCAAATAAAAGAAGGCGTGTTTCTTTATGTTCAAAGGAGATTCCAAACACCAATGTTCACGTCTATAACCTTCACTTTTGAGATATAAGAATCCCCACTTTTTCACTTCCTTTCACACTCCTCTCCCCCACCCCCCAAGTGAAAAAATACTTGTTTCTTTAATAGTAAAGGATCTTCTAAATACCAATTATCACGACTCTAACTTCTTCAGTTTTTGATTTATGTGTCCTCATGAAAGGAATTCAACTCCTTTTCACTCCCGCCCCAAAAGATGGTTCCCCCCCCCCAAAAAAAAACGCGTTTCTCTTTGTTTTTAGAGAAGATCCAAATATCAATTTTCACGTCTGTAACAACTTTAGTTTTTATTAGATGTATGTATTCTCAAACAATTAAGTCAATTAATTTTTCAGTTCCTTCACCCCTCCCCCCCCCCCTATACACATTTCATTGGATTTTCCGAGAATACATGTTTCTTTACTTTTAAAACAGATTCCAAATATCAAATTTCACGTCTGTAACATATCCATTTTTGAGATATCAGTAGCTTACTTAAAATAAATCAACACCATTTTCAGTCACTTTTACCCCCCCTCTCCACCCAAGTGGTATTTCCGAATACTAAACATACACGTTTCTTTATTTTTAATAGAGATAAAAAATACCATTTTTCACTTCTGTTGAAACACCGGATCCCGTGAGATCTCGGAAGTTAAGCAACATTGGGCGTGGTCAGGAGTTGGATGGGTTGCCACGCGCTGTTGGTGCGGGGTAAGGGAATGGAGGATCGGAAAGGAACTGGCCACCCTACCGCACGTAAACTCCGGCTCAGGAACACCTCTGCAGAGGTTCGGACCTGCCTTCGGGCACGATAACCCTTACCTATTTCTGTAACATGTTATGTTTTTGAGATATACTGTAGAAATTCTTATTTTAAAATTTCACCCCTCTTTAGTTCCCCTTAATTGGAGTTTCCAAAAACAAATCACCTATGTTTCTTTATATTTATAGGAGATTCCAAATACCCACTTTTTAGGTCCGTAATATTTTACGTTTCTAAGATATTCTGTAGATATAGTCTTTCAAAAAATTAACCCTATTTGTCACTCCTGTTTAACCGCTATTAATTGGCTTTTCCAAAAACAAAAATAATACGTGCTTCTTTATTTTTAAAGGAGATCCCATATACAAATTTTCAGTTCTGTAATATCTTCAGTTTCTGATATACATGTATCCTCATTAAAGGCATTCAACCCAAATTTCACCCTTTTACCCCCCTCCTATTGGTATTTACAGAAAACAAAAAATACATGTTCCTTTACTTTTAAAGGAGATTCTAAATACCAATTTTAACATCTATAACCTTTAACAGTTTTGAGATATAGATGCACTCATTTTAAAAAATTCACCCCCATTTCCACCCCCATTATTTGGATTTTCCAAAAACGAAAAAATGCCTGGTCCTTTATTTTAAAAGTAGATCCCAAATACCATTTTTCAGATCTGTAATATCTTCAGGTTCTGAAATATAAGTAGCCTCATTAAGGGAATTCAACCTCTTTTCACGCTTTTCCACCCTTCCTATTAGGATTTTCCGAAAACAAAAAATACGTGTTTCTTTATTTTTAAAGGATATCCCAAACACCAATTTTCAGGTCTGTAATATCTTCAGTTTCTGAGATATAAGTATCTTCATTAAAGACATTCAACCACCTTTTCACCCCTTTTCACCCCTCCTATTGGGATATTCCGAAAAAACATACATGTTTCTTTATTTTTAATGAAGATTCTAAATACCAATTTTTACATCCGTGAACTTTAAATATTTTGAGATATTTTTAAAATTAACCCCTCATTTCACCGTCCCATTAATTGGATTTTCCGAAAAAAAATACGTGTTTCTTTATTTTTAAGTGTCATCAAAAGTACCAATTTTCAGGTCTGTAATATCTTCAGTTTCTGAGATATAAGTACCGGTATCCTGATTAAAGGTATTCAACCCTTTTTCACCCTTTTTCACCCCCCTATTGGGATTTTCTGAAAACAAAAAATACGTGTTTCCTTATTTTTAAAGAAGATTCTAAATAGCAATTTTTTACATCTGTAACTTTTAAAGTTTTGATATACGGATACAGTCATTTTAAAATTTCACCCCCATTTTCACCCCATTAGCGAAGGAATATCCAAAATTCTATCTTTGCGAGCACCTACATCTTAATATGAATATATCCCCAAAATTTCATTTCTTTATGTCCAGTAGTTTTGGCTCGACGATGATGAATCAGTCAGGACAAGCTATTTTATATTTATATAGATGACAACTTCTACATTTCCCTCCAATTATCATACTTTTGGTTTTCTTATTAATTCTTATTCCATATTCTTCTAGTTTCATGGTGAGTTTATCTAACATTTGTATCATTTCACGTTCGCTTTCTCCCATCACAACCATATCATCTGCAAATCTTATACATTCTTCTCTCCTACTTGCAACACAAACTCCACTTTTTCCATTAAAACTTTCATTGATTATTTCTTCGAGATAGATGTTGAACAGTGTCGGTGATAAAGAGCAGCCCTGTCTTACACCTCTTCCTAATTCAATTTCTTCACGCAACTCATCTCCTATTCTCACTGTTGCTGTCTGGTTTAAATACAAATTCTTTATTAGCCTCCAATCAACTCCATGTTTCTTCAGGATTGTCATCAATTTGCCCATCTGACACAGTCAAAAGCCTTCACAAGGTCAATAAATACAGCATAAACCATCCTGTTTTTCTCCATGTACCTCTCTCCTATCACCCTCAGAAGTCCAATGGTGTCTCTTTTTCCAACTCCTCTCCTGAAACCAAACTGTTCTTCACCTATAATATAATATAATATAATATAATATAATATAATATAATATAATATAATATAATATAATATAATATAATATAATATAATATAATATATCTTGTAAATAGTTATGCAGCACTGTTTATATTTCACCCACCTTTGGTAACAACAGTTAAACCCGGCGAGTTGGCCGTGCGTGTAGAGGAGCGCGGCTGTGAGCTTGCATCCGGGAGATAGTAGGTTCGAATCCCACTGTCGGCAGCCCTGAAAATGGTTTTCCGTGGTTTCCCATTTTCACACCAGGCAAATGCTGGGGCTGTACCTTAATTAAGGCCACGGCCGCTTCCTTCCAACTCCTAGACCTTTCCTATCCCATCGTCGCCATAAGACCTAAATGTGTCGGTGCGACGTAAAGCCCCTAGCAAAAAAACAAAAACAAAAAAACAGTTAAATGAATAGCATTCGGGAACTTATATGTGATAAATGCTGCATGCGTTTAGTTTATCTGCATCTATTGTCAACTTTCAAGCAATTCGTCGCAACATAAATTACCAAAAGAGCTGTATTTAACACCACGCAGTGTTAGAGTTGGAAAGTTTCCTATTAACTTATAAATCGTGTTTTCAGAAAAGAAGTGCCCATTAACTTGTTGGTAGTTGGATGAGGAATACCCTCAGGACGACGTCATATCACCTGGCGAGCATCCAACTGGTAATATGGCTCCTAATGTATATTGTATTAATAATAATGTTATAGTTTTTACCTTCCATTAACTACTTTGACGGTTTTGGGAGATGCCGAGATGCCGGAATGTTGTCCCGCAGGAGTTCCTTCACGTGCCAGTAAATCTACTTACACGAGGCTGACGTATTTGAGCACATTCAAATACCACCGTACTGAGCCAGGATCGAACCTGCCAAGTTGGGGCGAGAAGGTCAGCGTCTCACCCGTCTGAGCCAGTGATCCCGGCCAGTATACGTTAGTATTCTTTACTTTTCTCACTTGACTTCTATATCTAGCTTATTTCCTCAATCCTCATTGAAGCAATCACGTGCACATAGCTCAGTTACTGTTAAAAGTTACTTCTTGATGATATAGAATTTCCAGTTATTAATCAATAAATTAATGAAGAACACAGGCTAAGACGACGGATATCTGGAATGGCGGTCTCTCCAGTAGAGAGAAGCAATTTCATATTACTGATGGCCAGGAATTGCATATGAGGCGACGAATGAGAACAGTCAGCTTATCGGGGGTTCACAACCGATGTGGACCAAGTCCACCAATGGTCAGTTTGGGGATTAATGCAATTTGGGACTAACAAGACTTTGTTTTGTTCACTGCCATTGTAAACTAGCCTAAGTCCGCACATCATTTACTACCTCACAGAGGGCGGCAATTTCTGTGCAAGATGAAGGTTACTAAGAATGTATCACTGCTAAAGTAAAACAAGACCATTCATCTAGGGACCATCCTTGTTTGTTTCTCAGTGTATGTGTTTTGCCTATCGCTTAAGATTATCTTCCTAGTTCATAAACTGGCACACATCTACACCCCAAAAGACTGGGATGAAAAGAGTAGAATTCTTATCCCTAAAGACTTTCGAGCAAATTCACCAAGATAAAAATGACTGCTGATCGTCAAGCCTTCAATTGGCTACAAATAAGTTGCTTACGGGTTTTGGAAGGTTCCCCTTTCAAGGAAACTCCGATTGAAGGTGTGACTTTCTTAGAGGTAATTGTTGCGCACAAGGATCGTTATTGTCATTATCACCTGTCATTCAACAGGCCCTATTTGGAATTCAGCGAAGGATATCTGCAGCTAATAAGGACATAATGGACCTATTGCACCCGCCCCCTCCCTAAATGGCACCTGCAGGGAATCCACAGGGTCGCACATGGGTCAAGAAGAATGAAATAAATAGGCGCTGAACTAAAGTAAACTTAAAGCCGTACAGGGGACGAGAAGCGGGGCATACATAACTAAAGTGAGAACACATTCGAATTAAAATATTTAACTCACAAACCAGTTTATTCAACCTTAATGATGATGGGAATGGCGCATTAAATAACACTAATGAATTACATTAAAATTTATAAATGTTTGTTGTGACTTGTTATGTGAACATCTGTCGGTTATGCTTGATAGAAATGAGTACGTTTATCGCGAAGCGGTGTATCTTGACATGTAGCGAATGGTAATTTTATCATAACACTGAGGTTATATTATCGCTAACACATAAAACTAACATGCATCCGACAACACGTCTGAGCAATCCCTATTCTAATGAAGACCTAGATTCCCCAATGAAATGACATAAAAGAAAATACACACATATGATACAACACCTGTGTTCGAACCGACCCTCGCTATCATAGACATCGCCAAGCTGATGTACAGAACTACCACTGACCTTATTTACAACCACACATGACATAAAGAACACATAAATCATACATGATATGCAACAAAATAAGCAAAGGCACTTTGATCTTTCTTCTGACGCTGTAGGCCTCCTATGCCTACGTTGAGCATCGAACTGACAACCTCTTGCGATGAAGGCAGGGTCCTGTAATCCCTATCTATATTATACTCGAACAATTAACAATGATTCATTGGCAAACATTATCATTATCGGCCGGGTCGCTTGTTAATAACTACACTGCTCTGGCGTGTTAGGTAAATCACATATTTTGCCGTTCAAAGAAGCCAACTTCTCTTTAACAGCAATGTCCCTCCTTCCTCAGCTTACGGGACACCCGATCAAAAAAGAAACACAACTGGGGCAAGGTCAGACGGCCGCGTCCGCCACCCCAAGGGTCAACAGCCCACATAACACGCGTGACATTCCCTTTTCAAAGGAAACAGTAACACTTCACTCGGAAGTACGTCTACAATAAACTGCGGTCTCAAAGACTCGCGCAAATCACCTTGAATTCAACACACATTTACCCAACAGTATCACGTCATTTTCACAACGCGACTCCGGTATTACAATGCTAATCTTTGCCCGATCACTATTATTATTATTATTATTCCTGCCGTCCTACATGGCTTACCCGCTACATTAATTATACATGGTCATCGTGCGGAATCTATTCAGCAATTACAACACAATTAAGTGCTCGCGCGGCAATTAACATCTGAGTACTGACTGCTAATTAATCGATGGCCAGCACATGGTTACTTTATCGTCACACGGCAGTACATTCATTAATTAATTAATATTCACACGGATTGATATTTGACACACGCATTATGATCACTTCCTGGTAAATTTAATCACATAATCAAATTAAATCATATCACTTCCTATCTAAGTATTTCAAAGGGTGGGGTTTTTGCTGTCAGTTCGGCCGCTGAGCCTCGTAGTTATGTGCCCTACGCACTGTAGTACTTACCGTCTTACTTGCCATGCACTTATCAAATTAATGATTACTCTAATTAATAACTACTCTCACTGCACTCCCCTAAATTGATTACTCCTGGTATTCTGAGGCCAATAAACAAACAGAATCTCCCAAGAAAGAAATAATTGAATAAATATCTACCCCATGCAAAGCTAAAGTATTATATTCCCTAAATTATTTACAATCAATTACTCAGACCTGTCGTCGTTTTCCTAAACTAGGAATTAACAACTACGTGCCCATTTCGGCGCTCTATTTCAACAGGACTACATCTTTAATCTCTTATAGCGTCAGTTTACAATAAACATTCCTATCCCCTCTATGCATGCCAGATATTAGAACTTTGTACTCATCTCTATCACATGATGACACCTTCGTCAGCTCAGGAGGTCCATCCTGAGCTTACTCCTGCTCCATGGGCACCGCGGTGATTACTTCCATTTCCATTCCATGTTGAAGTTGAGAGTCCATGGTTCCGTGCTGGTGGAGCCGCTGGCAGTTAATCCTGTACACACACAAAGTCACTGTTTAATTCCACACTCCGGTTAACAGCGTCCAATGTGAACGTCCGGTCACGATCTCGTATGCGACTACGTAGTCCGCGGTTCAGTACCGAATCTCGTCTATCTCTCGGCCACTATTCAGTCTGCTGCTACGTAAGATTATTATACTATAGTAATGATAATAATATTACTTTACACATCATGGTTTTATAAAAAGGTTAACACTGGCGTCACAGAGACCAAACTATACACTGTTTATGCGAATTCTATTATTTCACTTAAAATGGGAGTTAACTTCACTTGAACAAAGAACTAAGGAGGGCTTAACCGAGCATAGCTTCGCCGTCGATGAGCCGCTAGCCCCGAATGACGCTCGTCCCTTAGTGCAGTAGTTTTTACAAGGGAGCGATACCCCTTCCACTAATTTGCGTATCGCCTATTCACGGCATACTCAAGGTATAATAGTACGGCTAATCGGTGACCAATATTTAGTTGATGCGATTGAGACATAACCATTCAATTATCTTTCGATGGATCTCCTTCAATTAATTAAAATCTGTCCGGCTTCCCCCTCCTTGCGTGGTGAACTCCCTTCTTCGTGGACGTGTCATGAGACTAACCAGATGGCCCAGTACTTTTCCACGCAGAAACCACACAGTATTCTTTCTTCTTCTGAAAGTTATCAAGAAAAGGGACATTAAACACCCTAAATAAATGTCCCAGCGACATTTATCCCTTTTAAATCGGGAGACGACTCCATAATTTGAGTTTCATTAATTTTCTGGATCGTGGGTAATTAAGTTGGCTAGTCCGAGTCCAAGATGGCTCCTATATTTCGTTTCGAAAAAGTTGGTTTCCCCTCATTCTCTGAGTCTTACGGAGGGATGTCTTCTCTCGAGCGATGTCACGGGGAATCCCCATTCATGACCCCTCCCGGGTCTAAGTTGGCTTGGCTTCCTCTGCGGGCCCCCGCTACACAAAGGATAATACTGCGCAATAAGTCGCAGACAAAGAAATCTCGTAAAATAATTTTAAAAGACACCATTTATCTATCTCAATGGTATGAATATTAATTAGTTTCGGTATTACCTCTATTAATGATATGAATATTAAACAGTTTCAGCATTCTTTCCCTTAAATAGCATTGCATGCGTAATTACGAAGATCAATATCAACCAAAGGTCCTTGGATCATGCCCCTGTCGGGTTCACTATTGTCATAAATACCTCCAATTTACCAGGATTTCTTCAATAATCTCCCAGCTGAGGTGACAAAAAGTGCAACTGATGTTGTAAACAGTGATGAATATGTATACGCTGATTGAGTTGAATTGTGCTGATTTTGTTATGAGAAAAGCGTCAAAATATATCTATTTTTGTGTTAAATTACGTTATAACCACGAATAATGGCCTGACTATGATGTATATTCAAAGGTAAATTGAACATTTCAATAAACTCTTTAGACTGTAACATTTGTTTCGCCGAATACATTAAAATTCACAACTACAGCGAAACAAGTCCATTTTTTGTTTTACAAAACTAAATTTGTCACCGGCGTTAGTAAATTACCATATCATATGTGTGCCAAAATTTAAGTTAGAAAATATCCTAGCTATTAAACATTTTGTAAAATTAATTTAAATGTCTACGATTTAATAATCATTCAGAAACTTTAGGACAAAACTTTTCTATTACAAGCGGACTTGGTTCACTTTGGTTGTGTGCCCCTCATATCTGAAGCTATGCAATCAGATCTTTAATTTCAATGGTCAATTATTTAGCTTATGCGATACCTTGAGACAGATTCGTTTCATTTGTGGATGGAAGTGTAGGAATACCCTCTCGGAATCCCCCGCTTGTCATGAAAGGGAGCTGAAGGGGGAAATTCAACGGGGTCTCAAACTGAGACCGTGTGTTGGCGACCATGTATCCTTTAGCTGATTCTGGGATTTTCTTATTCTTCTTGTGTCAGTCTCGTCGCCTTCGTCTTTGCTATTGCTCAATCTTGTTCTGTTCTGATTCCGATTACTTTAGTTTTCCGAAGCCTGGCGAGTCTTTCATTTTGACGACCATCGTGTCACTTCTTTCCACTGTTAGATCACTTTATTTTCCCTTATGATTAAGTTTATGTGAGGATGATTGCCCAGTTTTATTCCTTATTACGTAATCACAAGCAGTACACGTACCCCACCTCTGCTAAAAACAGATTTCTTAGAGTGATCAGTGAGAAATCTTTGCGTGACTATGACTGAATCTATAAATTGGACGGAACATACCAAACGTGTATGGTAGATGTTTTCTTGCTTCACTTCATCCTTTAAAACGAGACAAGAACATGTTAACACCGGACATGCAGCCAATACTTGTCCAGACAGTAATTTTTCGTATCCTCGATTGCTGTGACGCAATATTATTGACACAACACACGATGAAACTGCACCGACCTTTTAACTGTTGTTTCAGATTCATTTTTAACTGCATCTATGATGTGGATATATTCTTTCAGTAAATCTGTCCTTAGACAGGTATCAACTGGATGACCTCAATTTCTCTCTGTCCTGAGTATTTTCCTCCTTTTTCTTGTAACATCTTCCTCTCTTCACACCTTTCAGCATTTCAAACTTTCTTCTTCAACTCCCTCTTTTCCCTTCAAATTTTCCCTTCATGACACTCTGAAGTAGACAGTCTCTGCGTAATATGTGACCAATCCAAGATGTTATCCTCTTCTGGATCATCATCATGAAGTTCCTCTCCTCTCCTACCCTGCTCACCACCTCCTCATTTCTCACTCTATGGGTCCATTTCACTTTCTTCGTTCTTCTCCATAACCACACTTCAAAACTTTCTGAATATTTTTCTTCTTTCTGTCTGACTTTCCACGTTTCAGAACTATAAGTCTCGACACTCCACACAGAACATTTGGTTAGTATTCTTCTAGCTGTCAATAAACCTTTTACTTTCCTGAAAGCCCTCGTTCCTGTGAATATTCTGCGTCTCACTTCCTCTATACAACTTCTGCTGAAAGTTATCAAGCTTCCCCAACACTGGATTGATTAAACCTTGTCTAAAACTATTCCATCTATTGATATATTAATTACCGAGCTGGATAGCTGCAGCCGCTTAAGTGCGGCCAGTATCCAGTATTCGGGAGATAGTGGGTTCGAACCACACTGTCGGCAGCCCTGAAGACGTTTTTCCGTGCTTTCCCATTTTCACACCAGGCAAATGCTGGGGCTGTACCTTAATTAAGGCGACAGCCGCTTCCTTCCCATTCCTAGCCCTTTCCTCTCCCATCGTCGCCATAAGACCTATCTGTGTCGGTGCAACGTAAAGCAAATTAATATATTAATTTGTCGTCTCCTTTTCCTATTTTCAACACTTTGGTCTTACCAATGTTCAGTTTCATTCCAAATTCCTTACTCACAACTACAACATTCTCCATCATTACCTGAAGCTTTTCTTCCGTTCTGCTAGCACAGGCATGTCACCAGTATATTTGATGGTTTTTATTCTTTATCTTTGCACTACAAGTCCTTTTGATTTTTCCAAGGCCTTATTGGTTAGCTTTTCAACATATATGTTGAACAGTGTCGGTGACATACAACAACTTTGCATCACACCTCTCTTGAGTTTGATCGTCTTCTACTTGAACTAAAACTTTCTGGCCCATGTAAAATCAGCCTTCTACCTCTCCAGTCTCTTCCAGTATCGCTCAGAATCTTCATCAGCACACACCAGTCAATTCTGTCAAATGCTTTTTCCCAGTCGACAAAAGAAACATATATTTCTCTATTCACCTCCAAAGATTTGTCTGCCATCATCCGCAGACACACAATTGCATCTCTGGTCCGTCTTCCTTTCCTGAATCCGAACCTATCTTGTCCTATATTCTCCTCTATGGTATTTTCTATTCTTCTTAGCACTATTCTGGTCACAGCCTTAGTGAATGACATATAAAACTAATTGTCCTTACATTGATTGGCATTTTATTTGGTAAAGTAACCATTATGGTCTTGAGGAGATCTTCAGGCCAGATACATGTGTCATATATTCTATTGATCAGAGGTGTAATTCTAACTACTTTATCCTTCCCTAAGGCCTTCAGTGCCTCAGATGTTATTTGGTGACAGCCCATCGCTTTATTTTCCTTAAGATCCTGGATCGCTTTCTCTACCTTCCATTTTTCTGTCTTTAGTCCCTGGTGATTTTAATCACATTCTTATTCATCATCTAAGACTAATCCTTCATGATCAACTTTAGAATCATATACATCTTCTATGTATTCCTTCCATACATCTTTGTTTTCTTCAGTTCTTATTGTTACCTTTCCCTGCTTGTTTAGCATAACTTGCTTGCTAATTTTCCTCAGTTCTCTCATTGTTATACACTTTGCAGCTCTGTGTATTTCTTCTATTTTTCCTTGGTTTTCCAATTGTTCTATTTCCTTACATTGCTGTTTCATTCAATCTTCTCTTACTTTGTCCGTAATTCTTCTCAATTCGCTATTCAGTTTTCTATATTGTTGTTTTCCGTCATCTGATGTGGATATAACTCCTTAAAATTACGACTTTCACTGGTTAAAACCTGAAAAAAGAAGTTTTAACAGGCCTACATTACGCTATGTTAGTTTATGCACCTGTCTATATAGATCTTCCTTTCTTAACCTGTTCACCCTCCTCGGTTACAGTATACTATTTTAATTCTTTTGTACATGTGTGTTATTGTAATGCTGGATTATAGGTTAATGTATCTGTACATAAGCGTTGTAAATGTGTTTGACTGTAAAAGAGGGAGAGTTCAAAAAAATTTAAAAATTAATAAAGAAGACTTTGGCAACCGAGTCCAATAAGAGCGATCGTAGAAAAGAGTCAAAAGTTAGAGAAGTAATTACGACCAGTACCCACAAGGTGCTCTGGTAAATTAATGTAGTAGCTTTCTTTTATAGAATGACAGTAAATCTATTCTGTTAGCTGAGAACCCATTATCAGCTATCTTGATAAATAGTTCAGTCACTAGGGGATTTAGCCTAAAGAAGTTCATGGTAGTTCTGGAAATTTTTTATTTTATGTTTTTTGTCTCTTAAACTGAATTTTTAACTTCCCACTAAACATTACTCCCGCAACCACACAGATATTTTGAGAAAACCCCCAGCACTGCGGATTTCTTACCCTAAGCAATAGACAGGCTGGGCACTAAAGTTTCGATTGTCAGATTGACCTCGACTTAAATCATTCACTGACACCTTGGTATCTTACTCTTCTTATTTATTAACAAAACTTAAGTTATTACACTCTCACAATAATACCTTACAGCACATTTCCTTTTTCTCAAGTATGTAACATGTCTTATATTGATTTCCAGCTCTTCAGTTCATGAAATCTTATAATAACTTGTAATAAGATTTACTCGCTGTTTGTAAGGTTTTGTTGTATTATTCATATTATCAGGTCTTCGTATCATTTTATATAAAATGTTCCAAGGGTTACTGGTCTCTCGCCCAGAACAAACAACTTTCCATGCCTATTTTTTTGTTTTAATTATGTTTATTTAATAATCCGATTTAATTCTGTTATAAGCCTCTTCATTTTGTCGACGAAGTGTTTCACAAGAATATCGCTCGTATAAGGCCCTCTTTCTCGTCCGATCTCGTGCCACCACTAAATGTTTATGTTCAGATGTTTGCTCCTAGTTACGTGTAGCACCTGTTCTGCTTGCAGCCATCTGAAAATATGTTCACTAAAACTAAAAAGGGAACTGAGAGTGTATATATAAGATATGTGGAACAACCAATGGATCAGCAGCACAAGCGGCCGGTTTACAAAGCACTTTTCAAAACTAAGGTTCCCATAATTTAATTTCAGCGATTGCAAAAGTTAAACAACATTTAAAATTTTGGGGGTTTTTCAATCGTGAAATTACCAGCGTGTCGTCCCAGTGTGGCAGTGGGCTCATCAGTTGGATTGCTGCACCTGGCGGCTAGAGCGCCATTGAGACACCACTGCAAGCCTCCTATGTAGGACAGTGCAGTGACGGTGCATCAAAATTATGGTTCCTTTTTTATATAAAATTCAAAGGAAGGTATTTATACAAGTGGGGGCACATGCTTCCCCTAGTGCACTGTCACTGCATTCTCATACATAGGAGGCTTGCAGTGGTGTCTCAATGGCGCTCTAACGCCAGCGTCTTGGAAAGGTGTAGCATTCCAACTGATGAGCCCACTGCTACACTGGGGCGAAACGCTGCTAATTTCACGATTGAAAAACCCTAAAAAGTTAAAAAGCTTAATTGTTTTTTAACAACGGACTTGTCCCTCTGAATATTCAAGACACAATACAAAGAGGTTATTACAACACGAACATATTATACCTCAGTTTCCGACAGGATATGGAGAGTTTGGATCGTACTTGGAGAGGTTTAGAGTCAATATTCAGAAGCTTTACAGCTGTACTTGTGAAATGCCAAAAACTGTTCCTCATCTTTTATTTGAGTGTCCAATTATTGACATGAGTAGATATGAACTATGAATGCATTTAAACATGTGTAATATTGAATACCAAGCACCTCTCACTGTGGTATTTCAGAGAAGATGCTGTTATAAGGTGATTGTTAAATTTCTCCACCTAATTTATAAGTCATCTCCATTTTAAGTGCATAGTCTCACTGTCTATACCCCTAATACACCAATTTTAAAATAGGCTTTGAATCTAGATAGTAGTAGTAGTAATAATTGTTCCGAGGTATCTGTGGAACAGCAGAGGTGAAAGAAGGTGCGGGCTGAAATGGGTCTAACTACAAGTCCGAAAGAT
This sequence comes from Anabrus simplex, assembly GCF_040414725.1. Classification (NCBI taxonomy): domain Eukaryota; kingdom Metazoa; phylum Arthropoda; class Insecta; order Orthoptera; family Tettigoniidae; genus Anabrus; species Anabrus simplex. The sequence continues at coordinate 9,977,372 of NC_090265.1, read as the reverse complement.
GAATAAAAAATTTAAATTACGGTTATATTTTCAATAGACAACAAGATTTAACAAATTTTCACTAGGTGAAATAACAATGAAGAAAATTAGGTACAATTATAACTTTACAAACGAAAGCACAAGTTACAAGTCTCTTCACTGTTGTGCTCGGGGCTCGAACACGGAACTCTCTCCGGCAGGCATTCTCACGGACGACGATTAAGCAATCCGCTCTAAAACAGGACTTTAAACAAATTGCATAATTGCCAAGCATGGACTTGATATTCAGCCTGACTGCTAAATACTTCCTAATGTTTGAGACGTGGATGAAACCTACGGAACAGCATTTGATGGATCTGATAGTGATAATAGCTCTCACAGGCGACTCTGTCACTTACAGTCTTAACACCTTACTAAATTAACGGGAATGCACCCGAAATAAAGTCCTGTGGCACAGTACTCAGACTTGTTACAGTCGTGGCTATAGCTCTTTTACTGGCCCTGCAGTGAAATAGAAATGTACTGTCTTTAGTGCTCTACCCATCAGGCCTACTGGCCGGCGTCACAACTCCCGAAGGACGAATGATCCAAAGTATGACCCAGAATGTCTGATGATGAATGACCACTCATCGCGTTGCGAGTTCTGATCTCGCGACATAATATAATACCTAGGAATACTGAAAGTGGACAAAATTCCCAGCATGCAAGGTCCAGTGACATTTAGAAGTTGGACGGATGGGTGCAGGATGTGCGCACGCCTCGGAGCCGAGGGGGCTGCGTGCGCTAAGTTACGCATCTCCGCTTAAACACTCAAGTCATTGACGTTTGCTCTCCCGTCGCAACCCTCCTGCTTTTACTTCAAAACTCTCCCCAACTCCTCATTGTTCTTTCCACCATCTGGAAGTCCCCGATCCCCTCTCTCTATTTAAGAAAGACATGAGAAGTCGAAAGTTCTTTCTATTTTAAATCTTGGGAACAGGACGTTTATCATTTAAAGTTAATGGTTGAACGTTTGAAATTTACGTCAAAAATCAAGAAAATTTAACGGCGCAATAAAGTTACAAGGCATTTGAAACACGATTTAATAGCAGATTGCCCATGTTTCTGCTCGAATGTAACCGAAAAGAGTAAAAAGAGGATAACAGCGATGATTTGTTGACCGTATTATTTCATTCATACACGTCAGAAATTGGAAACAGTCTCTTAAAATCACGAATGTACGACATTACGTGATGTACTGGAAAAAAATAAACTTTCGTATACTAAATAAAATCCGGCCCCGTGGTGTAGGGGTGGCGTGCCTGCCTCGTAACCGGAGGCCCCGACTTTGATTCCCGGCCAGGTCAGCGACATTTACCTGGATCTGAGGCCAGGTTGGACGTGCACTCAACCTATGTGATTACAATTGAGGAGCTGTCTGACGGTGAGATGGCGGCCCCGGTCTAGGAAGCCAAGAATAACGCCGAGAACATTCGCGTGCTGACCACACAACACCTCGTAATCTGTAGGACTTTGGGCTGAGCAGTGGTCGCTTGGTAGGCCAAGGTCCTTCGGATTTGTTGCGCTATGTGGTTAGTTATTACACTAAAGAAAAATTTTTGAAAAATTAAAAAATGTATTTGTTACAAATCTGAGTCTGCATTTCGGGGTAAGATGAGAAAAAGCTGGTCGAAATGTTCCATCATATGCCTCGAGTGCAACAATTCATCTGCGAATATGCCTGAAAGTATCATCGATGGTCTGGACGCAGATTATCCACAAGAATGGGAACTCGAACTAGTGACTGAGAACATTGATCAAGCTGATGATAATATTTTTCAGAAATCACGTGAACCTCAAGATTCAGATGGAATAGAGGCCGATATAAAAGAAAACAAATGCCACTTTAGTCGTTTTCAAGTCCTGTCTGATCCCCAATGAATCCCTTAATAAACCGAAGTTGCCAGGTTTGGTCGACAACTAAACATTTTCCGAATATAATTTAACAACGTTTTGTTTCTTTACGGGAAGATTTGGCAACTATGCAATCATTAAAATCGATTGTTTTTTTCGATCAGTCGATCAATGGATCAATAATTCGAGCAATCGATTAAGCAATCCGCTCTAAAACAGGACTTTAAACAAATTACATAATTGCCAAGCATGGACTTGATATTCAGCCTGACTGGTAAATATTTCCTAATGTTTGAGATGTGGATGAAACCTACTGAACAGCATTTGATGGATCTGATAGTGATAAATTGATAAAGATGAACCTGGGCCCTCGCTTGCAGTGAAGCGGAGAAGCAGAAGTTAAGTAACCGTCATATTCTGAGATGGGATATCTGTACCCCGTGCGATTAATCTCCCGGACCAAACGGAGCCGGGAGTCCTCCAGATTCAAAATGTTTAGATACAGGAGAGTACTGTATATAAAAGTTTGCGAACAATTATGAAGCGTCAGAAATGACGTAACGTATCGACGTAGCAGAAAGCAAGCATCTTGACGACCGCATAACTGCACTCCATATGATAGAGTTTCTACTGTATTGTAAGTGTTTTCTCTCTTCGATAATTGGAAAATTGTTGCTTCAACGTGTGAAAGCACAGGTATCCTATATCAACTGTCAAAAACAAAGGGTAGCATTAATTAATCAATTAATTAATTAATTTATTTATTTATCTATCTATTTGTTTATTTATTTATTGACAGTTTCTATGGCGTTGCTCACATAATGAAGGTAGCTGTTATGCCAAACCATGTTGAATGTAGTACATTATACAAAACTAGTGTCTTAAGTTTTCCTAATTATGAAATTAAACTTGAATAATAGTTATGAAAGAAAGGTAAATTTCTCAGAGTTACGCTCATGTTAGTGTAAAACAGAACACCACAGGACATGTCCATTAGTATGTTCTGAAGAAATCATTATCATTTCAGTCACCTAGGTTCCGCACGTGTCCTGTGCCTTGGTCCTCCATGGGCACTGATAACTTGTTACATGCGTGATGGCATCGACGCGTATAAGGCGCAGATGGCGTCCTGGGGTGTGGACATCCATGTTGCATTCACTTGGTTCCACAGTTCATCTTTGGTGGTTGGCATTGGGTCACAGTGCCGCACCCGTTGTTTCACCATATCCCACACATTTTCGATTGGTGACAAGTCCGGTGATCGGGCGGGCCAGGGCAACAGTCTAAGATCCTGTGCCAACAAGAAGGCACGTGTTCGTGCAGCAACATGTGGTCGCGCATTGTCCTGCTGAAACATGGCGTCTGGTGTGTCGTGCAGAAAGGGTATGGCTACGAGTCGCCGGATGTCATTCACGTAGGTCAAACTGGTCAGTTTGCCCTGGACACGCACCAACTGTGATATGTGATTGTACGCAATAGCACCCCTCATCATAAGGCCTTGAGTTGGTGCTGTATATCTTGTGCGAATGCAGTCGGTGTGATGACTCTCGCGCTGTCTGTTGCGAACCAATATGCGGCGATCATTTTTAAAGAAACAGAACGTGGAATTGTCCATAAACATTATCTGCTGACATTCCTGTCCCCATTGACGTCGTTCCGTACATCACGTTCTCTCACATGCCCTAAATGTACCCTCTTTCAAACTCACTAATTTGACGGTACGGTAAGGTTCTCGCATACGTCTGCGAGGCATCCTGCACGTCTGCTCAAGTCACACTGATGCATTACCTTCGGTCAATAGCGACAGCGAGAGCCGCAGGCGGTGGTAGTGCACCGAGGTATCGATGTGGACCTTGAAGCTGAGGGCGGACATGGTTCAGATGCTAATGATTTCTTCAGAACATACCAATGCACATGTCCTGCAAATATGAACTTCCTATCTTTAGTTTTTCTAGGTGTTCTGGTTTCTATGTACATAAGTTTACTATTAATAAACATTACATTTTATACTAATTCCTTAAGTCCATATACCATTTTATTATTAACGAAAATGCGCATCGCTCTAGCCGTGGTGTTTTACTGCAGATATTTGTTTTTCACAGTATGCATTGCACAATTCACACGCACAATTTGTATTCGGGTGATGAAATGTATTATTTTAGTAGAACTTGTGATGGAAGCTAGGTGTAGCATATCGCGTTAATACGTGCCGAACCTGGTAATTCGCTTGTTTCCAATCATCTGTCATTATGGCGGCTGTTGCATTTGAGTCGTTCCAGACAAAGCTGCAATTTTTCTATGTGAATTTAGAATGTGTTCTCGTAGGCGTTAGTGTTTGGCAGATGTACCTGTAATCTGACGCCTTCTATGGGGAAAATTTCTTTCAGTAAGACATAGGTCAGTCTTGATGGTGCTGTCTTCCCGATAACCCAGGATTCGCTTCATATAACGAGCTTTAACTTTCTCTACCGTTATCAGGTTGTTAATTTTAAGTTTATGCCAGATTATATGCATCCCCTTAAATTGCTATTGGCGCTATAAGTGTTTTAAATAATAGCACTGCTGGTTTTTTTCTTTTTGTGGTAGCTGAATGTTGTAAATCGATTTTATCGGTAACGTTGTTCTTTCATTGATATGATTGTTAAAATATGCCAATATTGTTTGAAGAGTTATTGGTAGAAATTTGAATGTACCATTTACAACATCTATTTTTATGTACGTCTCTAATTACAGCAGGTCTGAAATTTCGGGATCGTATGATTGCAGGTATGAATGATTTGCCGTAACTTGTACGAGGACAGGTTAACAGTAACAAACAGAAGAGACTTACGGAATGTTTCTTGTTCCACTACTGTATTTACTGGATCCTGTCTTCAAAGAAGTTACCATACTACGTGTTATAATTATAGTGATGCCGTGAAAGAGAGTTTGTTTGTATATTTTTAAATACTGTTCAAATAATGTATTCAGTATAAGTCCGCAGATACATATGGTTCAATTATGTGCTATGCTTGCTCAAAAAAGGCGTTGTCTATACCTCCATATTTTGATGAGTCGAAATATACTTTAGTTCCAGAGGTGATCGAGGTTGCACCCTACATCACTCGTAATTCAAATGAGTTCTATTTTTTTGGAAAAGTCAATTTCTTAAATAGTGTTAAAATCTCTAAAATATACCAAAAGTCGTTAATAGAAGATGTCAATTGTGTGTTTCGAGTGGGAAACAACTTGTTCATATATGCCATATATTCTAATCGGGTACAGCTGAATTTTAATCACATGTGTACCGTTTTGTTACTTGTTTTAATCAAGAAAATCTTGAAATTTCCCTTTCTTCGGTTTTAAAAATATGCTCACCGAATCAGAACACCTAAGGTCAGTTGAAAAACTGCAGCATGGCAGTGTGTACCCTGTCAGAGTGGACTGGAAGGAAGTGAGAAGCAAGTCCATTGCAAGCTGTGCACACGGACCTTAGAACCATTTACTACATAAGTTGCCCTGCTAATAAATATTGATCTGCGGCCTCCTAAGAGGCCTGTTGCAGGTCTTTAGATTTGAAGCCGTACAGATGACCTGCTTGTATGTGAGGATGGGGCACTCTGTATCAGGAATTGTAATGATGAAGACTTTACACAACCAAAACCGCTGAGCTATCGGAATTAACCAATGAAGGTTAAAATCTCCGACCCATCCGTAAATCGAACGCGGGACCCTCTGGATCTAAGGCGATTTAAATGTTGAGCCGTACATCTCTCCGCCCGTAAAGCAACAATGTTGTACAAGGAAATAGTTGACGAACAGCATGGCGTTGAAAGAGGAAGTATATCTACGGAAATTGGAAAAGAACATGCAGAAACCTGTAAGAGAAGCAGTAGCATTTCCATTCCCTCAGGACTGCATACCTGCGCTTTTAAGAAATTAGTCATCCAGGTGGCAGATTCCACATCAGTTGTTTTCTTAGTCCTTTCTCAAATGATTTCAAAGAATTAGGTTCCCAGAAGAAAACCGTAATTTAATTTCGACGATTGCAAATACTGCAAACATTTACAACTGATGAGCGAATTGCTACTCTGGGACGAAACGCTGCTAAATTCACGACTGAAAAGACCTAAATAGCTTAAAGGTTTTAAACATTTGCAAATTAAATTACAGTTTCCTCCCTGGAATTTAATTTTTATATCAAGGCCAAAGCCGGGCAGTGGAAGAACATGTGCATTGTCCTACATAGGGGGCTAGCAGCCGATAGAGTGGGTCTGGGCTCTGCACTCCGCTCTGCTGTGCCTCTACGCCTCTGTACTCGGGAGACGGAGAGGCGAACGTTATTCTCTGGTTTTCCATTCTCCTGCACTAAGGTGAATGCCTGTACAGTTACTAATATAGGCCCCCTCACATTGTCCCCATATCTCCTTCAGCGTAACAGATCTCCTGGCCTGAGAGACGGCGACACCGGCTAGGAGGCCCGCCTCCCCCTTCAGGAGAGGACTCAAAACGATTAGTAGTGATGTCTCAACGGCACACTAGCTGCCTGCGCCTTGGACAGGTACACTGGGGCGAAACGCTGGTATTTTCACGATTGAAGAAAACTAAAGGATTAAAATGATTTCAAAAAAAATTTGAAATTGGCTGAATTTCCCTTTATAAATTACTCCAGTCTCCAATTCCTCTTCCTACATATCAATGTTTGTCATGATTTTCCTCTTGAATTCCAGCTTTATCTTCATATTACGATGTTTGTTGCCTTTAAAAGCTCCACTCAATCTTATGAGTCTGTTGCCGTCTCTCCGCCGATAGCTCGGAACATTCCGCTAAGTCGAGCGAATACTCTGAAGTCTTCCCAGCCGAAAATGTTGAAACATCTTCGTAACACTACTATTTTCTTAAGGAATCACCAAACCAAATCGTGCTGTTTCCCCTCCGATCTTTTACAGTTCCCGTATCAAGTAATCCTGGCGTGTGTGGTCTTACCGGTGACTAATACACACTCTCCTTTACATCCTTCAAACTAGGGACTGGCACTTATCAGTCCACCTTGAATGAGAAACTTTGCAATACTCAACAAATGCCCAGAATGATAACCAAACTTTAAGATACTGGTGTTGACATGACGTGCAGGTATACCACACAAACAACAATAACATTCAATTATTTTTACTACTTGTTTAACGACCCACTACGTCGCCTACCAGATACAAAAGGCCGGGCCCGCCCCTAGAGTTCTCTTTACTGAGCTGTCTCGCTCATTGCAACACGTTCGAGTACGAAAACTAGCAACTTCACAAGACACCAAACAGATGTGAGATAAACGACTTACTTTCTACAGCGTATTTATTACACTTTGCTTAAACGAAATAAGTAATTCACGAAAGAAGCAGCGAAGTCTATTAGCGGGTTTGTCCTTTCTTCCCGTTTTTTTCTAATTCTGCCTCAGTGTATCCGATAAACTGATTCAGATTGCGATCATAAATACCTTTGGGTTTAATCACCATATTATAAGCTCTCTTACCTTTCCCTACACACATCTGATGTTGCGATATTCCTTTTGAAGCCTCTGTTTGGAGAGCGATGTTATGCCCGTTACGCCATGAGAAAACCCTATAAAAGTTTCCAGCATCTTCTGATGTGTTACAGTTAGGCAGACAGCAGCTGCTTTCCTGTGCCAGAGGACGCAAATTTTTAGCGTCGTTTCTCCGCATTTAACTTTTCCTTCCCCTAAGATTCAGTTTGTTCTAACAGGAATAAAGCTCCTAAATGATTATTTGTACCATTATTATTTCTACTTGGTTTACTTTTTGGTCAAGTTCAGATACCTTAAATAGTTTTTATGATTTCATTACCGTATTCTGCTTCTCAATATAAAGATTCTTTTCCGCAATCTCGCATTTGAAATCTCATCAATATATATTTAGATTCAACACAGATACTCGTAGCCTTTCCTTGACATAGAAACGAGACTTTTAGGTACTTCTTTCTTGTTTGTGGGTGACGTAGATCAGTTACATGCTGAAGATATGGTACGTTCATCGTTATCTGAATCACAAATTTTACTAAATTTTGATGCAAGTAAGTCATTTCTTGGAGCTGGAGCCTTCCTGCGTTTGACACGTTTCTCTTGTGAACAGTATACACAGTAAAAACAGAAGGAACTTTGTTGGGGAGAATTCGCTTGATTGATATCCTTACACTGAAATCCGATGTATTAAAGTGCAAGATACGTACTCGTGCCTCGAAATAGCTTGTCTGCATTATCTGTTAAAACGCACTCAGAAGGAAAATTATGAAACGTGACATTTTCTTGATTTTTTAGCGGTATCCCAAGTATAGAGGTACACAACAGTGCACCATGCTTTTCAACTTCACGGACACTCACCAACAGAAACAATACGCACAATATTGCATATAATCAACACAACATCACAATGTTAAAGTCCGCCAAGAATCGAACAGAAGCCTGACATCTAGCGGACAAACCGTGAACACGGTCGGGCCGTCTTTTCAGCGGCAAATTGGTAGCTATGTCCCGTAGGCAACGTCCACCAGTACATCAAAGCTTTTCGGTGACGGGTGAAAAGGCTGGGATTCGGAAGGTAGTGGACATCGCCTTTTTTAAGGTAGAGCCGCAGCATTAGCCTGGTATGGAAATAAGAAACCACGGAAACACATCTTTAGGGCTGCCGATGGTGGAATTCAGACCCACAACCTCCTGAATGCAAACTCAGCTAAACGCAGGCCAAATCGAGTGCGCTTTTTCTTTCCCAACAAAATGATTTGTACATTCACCTGTTTAGACATATTTCTCCCGTTCGTACATTCACTGCGAGTTATAGATCGAGATGGTACACAATCCCATACGAGCGGTAGAACACATCTGTCTCTTGTAAGAGGCCGCTGAACGGTATCCCCAGGGGCTTTCATTTAGGGACTACAGTACATCTGTCTAAGTCGACCATAGTTTCAACTTTCCTGTACGCGCATCGGCAATTTCATCTTTCTTATCCAAAATCAGCTGGTAAACTCTGTTTCTCTTGTGACCCCAGTGCCCAGAGGTTTGGGGTGTGTTTCAGTTTCACACTCCTTGTGCATCTTAGATTCCTTTTGCTGATATCTTGATTCTTCGAAGCCTCGATTCCTATTGTGGGGCTCCATGGCTAAATGGTTAACGTGTTGGCCTTTGGTCACAGGGGTCCAGGGTTCATTTTCCGGCAGGGTGCGAATTTTTAGCTATCATTGGTTAAATCCGTTTCCACGGGGACTGAGGGAATATGTCGTCTTCATCATCATTTCATCGTCATCACGTCACGCAGGTCGCCTGCGGGAGTCAAATCCAAAGACCTGCACGTGGCGGGTCGAACTTGTCCTCGGACACTGCCGGCACTAAAAACCATACGCCGTTTCATTTCAGATAGGTCTTCTTTCCTCTATCACTACTGTCACTTATTTTTTAAGTGTATGCCCAAGTTATGTTAAAGGGTTGGATAGTCGAAAGGATGACGCCCTCAGAGTGCAGGGGCTGCACGGTCACGTGAACTGCGAGTGTGCCCTGTTTAATTAGCCATAACTTGTGTAATGGGTGGGGCACTTAGCACGAGCAGCGCCTTCTGTCGGTAATAACGTTAATTACGAGATCACTCGGACTAGCTGATCACACTGGACTACTGCAGGCGCGGAGGGTTCATAGTCGTTATACGGACCCGTGTGGAGATGGTGAAGATTACAACTTCATATAGAACAACCAACATCAAAGTAGCTACCCCCCGCCCCCGTGCGTGTCGTAAGAGGAGGATGAGGAGTTCATACATTGGGAGTGAGAGCTCGGCCATGGCCGGGAGACATATTTATGATGATTTGTTTTCTATTTTAGGGTCGAACCTCTTCCTTCTTTCCCTTTGTTTAGTGTTAAGAGACGGTGAATGTTCCGTTGTACTTCCTCTTAAAACGATAATAACCAACGCCACGAGAAATGTCACGTCTGAACGACAATGGCAATGCATTTTTTGGTGCACATGGACATAAACTGTCTAAAAGGCACTTTGTCTGTGTGTAGCAGGGCTGTGAAGTAATCATATATAACAGACCTGACCAAGCGGACCCGTAGATTTGCGGCGCAAATCCACACGTCTAATTCAGCAACCGATTCCTGTTTCAAATTGCGCGCAATAACGCAGGCGTTGCGAGTCTGATGGAATCTTTGTTCAAGGTTACGATCGCACTTGGCCCTGTTTAGAGCATCAAGCTCGGAGAGATAACTTTATATTTGTTATTCACCAGTATTGCATTAAAAGAGATCTGTCTAAACATTATTACCACGAGGCATGTTTATATTGAATTAAATACTTTACCGTTGACAGTTGAAACACATTTGAAAGCTCTTATATGTAGCACACATATTGCGATGATATTAATTACAGAGAATTTAGGCTTGTTCTACTTGTGATGTCGCAGATGAGGACAGCATTTTATTTCACAGCAGTCCATGTACAGGACACCATAGTGGCGGGAGGGGGAAACAACAGAGTCCAACGAAATTAAACCATAATATCTTGCCAACATTCCTTCAGGCTAGCAACCCGTCGGAAGGACATTTGACTGCTTTCAAGTCTTGCAAAAGTAAAATGCAAGACCGTAACGGGTCACATGGCCCAATACTTGGAAGGAAGATGATGATGATGATGACATTTAAGTATACAAGATTATCTAACAATCAGTAAACACAAGTACTGGGAAAGGTTCTGTCATCTTAGGTGCAGCCTTGTGTGAATATTGTCCAAGCATTCTCGCTCTTTATAATGTATGTGCAACGGGTCAGTTTATCTCCAAAAATATTATCGCACTGGAGGTTTTGTCCCGGCAACGACGACATGCAACAACCAGCCTGTTGTCTCCACACGTCTCAGTCAGCAGTATGTAAAGATTGTTGGTTACAAGGATAAGGTCGAGATAGAGGAGGAGACTAAAGCCAAAGAATAAAATTTACATATGATAACAATGACATTTACAATAAGATACAAAAGTTGAAAACTAGAAAAGCGGCTGGAATTGATCAGATTTCTGGGGATATGCTAAAGACAATGGGTTGGGATAGAGTACCATATCTGAAGTACTTATTTGATTATTGTTTGGTCGGAGGAGCTACACCAGATGAATGGAGAGTTGCTATAGTAGTGCCTGTGTATAAAGGAAAGGGTGATAGTCATAAAGCTGAAAATTACAGGCCAGTAAGTTTGACATGTATTGTATGTAAGCTTTGGGAAGGCATTCTTTCTGAATATATTAGACATGTTTGTGAAATTAATGACTGGTTCGATAGAAGGCAATTCGGTTTTAGCAAAGGTTATTCCACTGAAGCTCAACTTATAGGATTCCAGCAAGATATAGGGGTTGTAGGGGTTGTAGTAAGGATGTAAAGGAGAGGGCATATAAGTCTCTGGTATGACCCCAACTAGAGTATGGTTCCAGTGTATGGGACCCTCACCAGGATTACCTGATTCAAGAACTAGAAAAAATCCAAGGAAAAGCAGCTCGATTTGTTCTGGGTGATTTCCGACAAAAGAGTAGCGTTACAAAAATGTTGCAATGTTTGGGTTGGGAAGAATTGAGAGAAAGAAGAAGAGCTGCTCGACTAAGTGGTATGTTTCGAGCTGTCAGCGGAGAGATGGCGTGGAATGACATTAGTAGACGTATAAGTTTGAGTGGCGTTTATAAAAGTAGGAAAGATCACAATATGAAGATTAAGTTGGAATTCAAGAGGACAAACTGGGGCAAATATTCATTTATAGGAAGGGGGGTTAGGGATTGGAATAACTTACCAAGGGAGATGTTCAATAAATTTCCAATTTCTTTGAAATCATTTAGGAAAAGGCTGGGAAAACAACAGATAGGGAATCTGCCACCTGGGCGACTGCCCTAAATGCAGATCAGTATTGATTGATTGTATCACGTGGTTGTGTACTCATTGTTATCTGCTCGTACTTACTGTCAGATAGATCGAGCCGACATGAGCAACAAGAGGGAGAGTAGAGAAGATACGTTCGACTTGGTGGCAATATGCAATGTGTTGTTCGGTGTAAGCCTACGAGACATTACAACACTTCACATGCAAAGCATCTGAAGAAATACGAGGGAGCTTCAAGAGCTGCAGTTTTAGAAGAATACAAGAAAACTTGAAACATCACACAGTTATGTTTACAGAAATGTCGTCTACACAAACCGCTATAGAGCGTATCATTGGAACTAGTAAAATGGAAGAAAGCACTTAGTGAAGCAGGAATAGTTGACAGAGGCATTTCATTAAAGTAGTTTATCTACAAAATTTGCAACTGTTCCCCTCTCATCAAACAACCTCAAGACGAGCACAGAGTATGTGAGGAGAAATTACGCAGTAATTAGTTGAGATGTTTGGAAAATGCAGATGTTTGGACGATGGTGTCGACCAGACTGGCCCCCTAGTCATCTTTTCATTTCCATACCTACGATCTTCAGTGATTTCTCAACCCAAGAAGAACTTGAATTGCGTTCTTCAAGTGGAAGCACGAAGGGTGGAGCTATATTTAAAAAGTAAATGAAACAATGAGACAATATGTCAGTTTTGAAAAGTTCTCTTGTATTGTGACTGATGGTGTAACGTGTATGGGAGGATGAGATAAAGGACTGGTAAGCTTAGTTCGGAAACCTGGGTTAAGTTGCATAATTCACCAAGAGGCGTTGTTTGAAAAGTCAGTAAAACGAAGTGACGCACTGAATATCGTCGTGACAGTTGGTAGCAATGAGGCACAACCGCGCTGCAGATTTAGGGAATTTTCAGATCAGGGGCAAACCCAATATACAGATATATCACTCCTCACAAATGTACACTGGCTAAGTGCAGGTAAATGTCTTCAGAAATTCTTTGCACTCAGATATGATCTTGCAGCAATTTTGAAGGACAGAGTGAAAATCTTGTATGATAGGTTGAAGATCTAGACTTTCTAAGGCAAGTTGCTTTCATGACTGACCTGCCACCGTACTTGAATGGCTTGAACAAGAGGCTTCAGAGGCAAAGTCCAAAGTGCATCAGAGTTATTTGGTCATGTTTCAAAAACAAGTTAAAACACTTGAAGTTAGCTTAATCAAGAAATCATTTCACACATTTTCCATCTGGTCAAGAGATACAAGAGGAAAGGAAGATGGGATTTTTCCTGAATTTGATGAAAATATTGAAGTTATTATTCATGAATTCGATCAAAGACTTTCTGACTTTGGAAATATTAAAGGTAAAATGCTCCTTTTCGATGACCATTTCAATGTGAAAATTGGTAACCAGCCATCGAAGTATCAACTGGAAGTCTTTAAGCTTCATACCGATCAGTTCCCTCAAACCAAGACGAGAGAGGGCACAACGTTTCAAACTACATCCACGTACATAAAAAACAGAACACCTTGAAAGACTAGACATAGGAAGTTCATATTTACAGGACATGTTTTGCAGAAACGATTAGCATTTCTGTCACCTGGGTTCAGCACGTGTCCTGTTGCCTGGTGGGAACTGGGTCCTGCGTGGGTACTGATAACTCGTTCCATGCGTGATGGAATCGCGTATGGCGTCCTGGGGTACAGCCATCCATGCTGCATTCACCTGGTTCCGCAGTTCACCTTTGGTGGTTGGCATTGGGTCAGAGCGCCGCACCCATATCCTACACATTTTCCATTGGTGGCAAGTCCGGTGATCGGGCGGACCAGGGTAACAGTCTGACATCCTGTGACAACAAGGCGAAACGTGTTCGTGCAGCAACTTGTGGTCGCGCATTGTCCTGCAATGCCATTAGGATGAGGTGTCGATATTATGGGGGTGAAGGTGGTGGGACCAGACGATTTTTGTCGTGTCGTCGTGTCCTGCGGCCGTCTGAGAAAAATTCTGAACACACCCACTGCACTAGCGACACATGTCTTCCCACACGAGCAGCAATTTGCCGGATGGATGTATCACGTTCTTTCATGGCAATAATACGCCCTCTTTCGAACTAATTTGACGGTGGAATTCTCGCACGCATCTGCGAGGCATCCTGCACGTCCGCTAAAGTCACACTGATCAATTACCTTCTGTTTATAGTGACAATGAGAGCCGGAGAAGCATTTTACCAGTCAGTGGTGGTACGCAGAGATACTGACCTTGAACCTGAGGGCCGACATGGTTCAAATGCTAACCATATCTTCCGAATATTCCAGTGCTCATGTCTTGTGAATATGAGCTTCCTATCTCTAGTCTTTTAAAGTGTTCTGGTTTTTATGAAGAGGAGCGTACTTCCAGAGGGCAGATAGATTTCGTTTTTCAGCTTACTTCAACGTTTAGAAGCACTTGTGTATGTGAAAGTGCTTTCTCTAAAATGACATTTACAGAATATAAGTACAGAATCTGTCTCAGTAATTATTCTTTTTTACACTTACTAAGACTGGCAGTTACTAGCATCGAAGTGGACATCCCTAGTTTAGTGGGAGAGTCGGACAATACTTAGTCCTCACATTGTTTTCTGGAATTTGGACGTCTTTAATGTATCCTATTTCAACAATTTGGACTTTAGTAATGTATCCTATTTCAACATTTGGGGTTTGGTAATGTATCATATTTCAACAATTCGTTTTGCTGTATTTTAGTGTGTGGCATTCAGCGCACATTGGCCCCCAATCTCTCTGACGGCTGAGCTATGTACTTACAGTGATTCACCCCATCAACGGAGTAATTATAAATGAGGGAACTTTTCGTATTAGTGAAACTCACAACCTGAACTTTAACTCCATTTATATATCTATCTCAAAACTCTGTCGAGCTAATTCAGCACAAATAGTGAAAATTGCCGCAGACCCATGTTCAGGACTGGCTGTAGAGCATATAGCGACCTCGAGGTAAGTACGGAAACCCTTCAGCTATCGTGTCATTGTCTGATTCACAAGAGTTAAAGTTGTCCAACCTTCATGACTTGGTCTACTCAACTTAACACCGCTTTACAAGCAAGAATGAAGAAACTCTCGGCTCATACATCTCACTTTACGTTAAACCTCGTGCAGTGGTGGAGCTCCTGTGCGAGCGAGCATTGCGGTCGAGGGTAGGTCATTTTGATTAACTCACATCCACAATATATTAATCGATATAGCCTGGCTGTACTTAATTACGGTGTAATTTATAGAGCTTGGGGCTTTCTGCGAGCTGCCTTTCAATTAGCTAACTTATTTACGCCCTTACCTGTCCCTTTTTTAATTTCTGCCGTGGTGAATCACCTGAACAGGGCTGCCATCAAGTAATGACGTCCTCCAATTAAAATTATTGGGTGGATTTGTGCGGCGTGACTGCTCCAGTCTCATGTGGAGGATACATTCTCTGCACCCACAATGAGCTTTCTGATGGCGGTGGTGGTGAAACGGGAAACCATCCTCTATTAACACAAGTCAGAGGGAAAAATAGAAGAGGTTTGAACTTTCGAAGAATGAAGGTATTAGCAATAGAAGGAGAAGGCTCTCGAAGGGTGCAATGAAGAACTCCCTACACTTCGCAAACATAATAACATTGAGTTCGGAAGAGAAGGAAATTTGACCAACGGAGGTTGGACAACCGTACTGAATTAAGGAGCCTGACAGAAGTGATTAGAAGCAATGACAGACCCAGCTCGGTGGCCCTGTGCTTGGCGACTTAAAGGGGCTCCAGGGGGCCTGAACGTCGGATCATATTTTACCTACCACGGGGAACTCAGCTGAGCCCTGGTATTGCTTCCTGTTATGGAGGGTTAGACCCACTTTCTAACGATTAACGGATGTTTTAAAGAAGTAAATGTGGCCACAGCACCGGCTGTCGCGATGTTGAGTAAATTCACAGAGGGTTGTAGACTGAACGCTGAAAGACATAACAGTCTTTAGTGAAAATATATGTTTGTATGTTAGGTTTAAATTCGAAACCATTTACCACGGTACTCAACCACAAGGCATGATCTCCACAACCAAATAAAGTGATAACAGAATTTGACGTTAATGTTCTGATTATCCACAGTTTAGACTTAGCTGATTTATCATCCACCAGCTGTGTTGGAGCCTGGCCCAGTATCCCACACACAGAATGACAAAACATGGAAGCTCATTTTCATCAGGACTCTGTTCCGTCTCGTAATCCCCATGCAACTGCTCTCATTACAACGCCTCTGGGGAAATAACACGAAGGGCTGCAGTCTTTGAATAAACAGCGGATTACTTTTTAATTCTCTAGAATTAATTTTGTAATTACATTCCTGTGCTCCAAACAACCTTATCCCTATTAAATAAATCTCTGCAGCTAGTGACCTCGTCTCATCAACAATTTAAACTCGGTCTTTGTTAATGGAGAGGCTGTCCCTCTCAGCAGCCAGCGCGCAGATCTCTTCTCATAGAGTTTCATCACATTTTCCTGGAGAACTGATAAACACTGATTTGAGGAATATGTTAATCAATGGCAGATCAACGGATCACAATTCGATCCTGAACGGTTTGTGGCGTCGAAGAACACTGACGTCGCACGGTGTCCGAAAGTGAACCGAACTAAATCCACGGCGGATCAGTCCGTTAGCTGTGTTGTTGTTGTTGTTGGGTCATCAGTGCGAGACTCCACCGTATCCTATGCTAACATTTTCATCGCTACATAACTAATACATCTACTATAATCTCTTTGTCGTATTCATACCTTCGTCTACCCGTGCCATTTTTATCCCCTACACTTCGCTCGAAGGACAACAGATCAAGTCCTGAGTGCCTCAATATATGCCCTAACATTCTGTCTCTTCTTATGGTCAAACTTCGCCAAACCGTCCTTCCTCACCAATTCGATTCAGTATCACTTCATTCGTGACTCGATCTATCCCTCTCACCTTTAGCTTTCTTCTATAACACCACATTTCAAAAGCTTCTATTCTCTTTCTTTCTGACCTGGTTATCGTCCATATTTCCCTTCCACACAATGCCACGCTCCCCGTCTTCAAAAACATCTTTCTATTTGATATATCAATGTTCAATGCGAGCGAATTCCTTTTCTTAAGAAAGGCCTTTACTCACGCTAGTCTGCATTTCATACACTCCTTACTTCCGCCGTCACTAGTTATTTTGCTACCCAAGTAACAATACTCATCTACTTCCTTCAAGACTTCATTTCCTAATCTAATATTTCCTCCATCACCTGACTTCATTCGACTGCTCTGCATTACTTGTGTTTTGGACTCACCTTCACCTTGTACTTCAACTCCAAGTCTGTTTCTCCAGATCTTCTGCAGACTGATATAAAATATCTTTAGGAAATCTCAAAGTTTTGATTTTACTTCGTTGGATTGTGAATCCTTTCCCAAATTCGTCGTTAATTTCCCTCATCGCATGTTCTATGTAAACATTGCAAAGGAGACGTGAAAACTGCAGCCTTGCCTCACTCATTTCTGGACTGCAAGTTCCTTATCACTGTACAGATCGTAGATGATTCTTCTTTGTCGGCATCTGATGTCGATCACCTTCAGAATGTCGAAGATCTCCGTCCAATCAACAATACCGAAAGCCTTTTCTAGTATATTCTTTATTGATTCCTCTTTTCTTAATCATCGTTATCCTGTCGATCAGATTAGCACTTTGCCTTCTTCTACCACTACGAGCGCTAAAGTTATTTAATGCAGAGTTTTACTTAAGGAGTTATTACTACATTCGGTTTGGAAATTTTAAGAAATCAAAAGAATGCGTGAGTACGTTGAGCGAAGGAACGCATTACAGAGAGAATTATGTAAATACGTCAATTTGGCCAGGATTTCAGTCGAAAAGGAAAGGAGTAAAGAAAAAGTGGCTTTAGACTGCTTTTCCGGAAATGGTTTTTAGTCTGACAGAAATATGCAAGAATCACAATTTGAAACTCTTACGGGGCCCTTAGCCATTCAACTTTCGGCACAATTGTGGCAATTTTACGTTTTTTTTAAGTATTAGGAGCCATACTTTGTCTGATAAGAAATGTTTTCAACAAATGTACTGGTGTTCGTTCTTGTTACATCGGATCTGACTTACCTTTTTAACTCGAATAAATAAATTCTGTCAAGGACCAGTTTGTTCTTCAAGAAATAAAGCAGTCGGCAACTGTTACAAACGTTATCTACCTCTGTCGACACGACGTGGCTGTCCTCTACACGACAGAGCTTTTGAGCGACTTGTATTCACTTTAAATATCCTCGAATACCATGGAGCGGACGATTGTGGCACCGGATATCCTTCTCAGGAATATTAATCCTCCTTCCCTCTGCAACGAAACATGACTCTCAGTCAAGAAACTGAAGATGACTCTTACTGAACCCACCATCATAACAGGACATGTAGCTGGCGAAGTAGTATGCACACCTCAGATTCAAATCTTCCCCCGGGTATACCGTTACAATTTGGACGTCTACAGTTCGTTTGAGTTTCGCTGTGTGCATAAAAACGGCACAAGGACAATGGCTTACATTTGAGGACTCGATCTTCGGTGAACGTGTTTCTCTATTTGTGAGGTGTATGTGGGTTATTCAAGAGATGGAAAAGCAAAATCACTATGCATCTTAGATCCATATTGATGGACACGCAATATTGATTATCCGGAAGCTTTATAAGGAAAATATACTTAGATTTCTACAGAATGGGCAAAATTAAACTGCTTTACAACTGTTTAGCTCTTACCTCACAAACCGCAGACAACGAGGACTACTCAATGGGCAATGAAACACACAGGAGTACCCCAAGGTTCTGTACTTGGACCATTCCTTTTTGCAATATATTTGCAAAACTGGCGCGGAATTGATCCTTGTTAAAGAACAGGAGAAGTACTCATCGCAGGAAATGCTGGAAACCGCAATTTCGATGCACTAGTCTCTTTTTGTGGCATGTTTGCGCGTGCGCACCTACTGTATCTCCCGAGTACGAAACTGTGCCATTACGTGTGAGTAGAGCAGACGTTGTTAGTGGCCAATCGAGTGCTATGGGAAGAAATGGTCCTGGAAAACCTGTCTGGGACTCTATGCGAAAGTGTTTAAAACTGGAAATGTTTTAATAAAACCACCAGCAAATTTCGTAATACAACATTTGGTGGCAAAATGGCGCGAAGAGGGCTCTGTGTCGAGTATAAACGGTAAATATCCGAAAAGAGTTCGAACAGCACAACACAATATTCGAGTGAAGGTAAGCCTGGAACAGACTGATGAAATCTCAAGGTCGTTTATTTGTGCAAGTGGGAATTAAGAGATCTTCGTGTCGAAACATTATCGGAACGGACCTGCATCTCTGTCCCCGCACCTACTTTACCACTAGGGATTTCCAGTTTCAACGATTGGTACCTCATCTCGTTGTCTTGTTGTGTGCACCACGTTTAGTTTCTGTGTACAAGGAGGAGCTGAGTTATTCCTAGAGTGAGCACTGATATGTGTATGAAATACTGGACTGTGGTGTAGTTACTCTATCGGCCTTTGTAATATGTCAGGGAATATTCGTAATTTCGTCCTACTTTATTTTATTTGTGTGAAGTTTATTATTCTCTTCAGATGGAAAACGGAAGCAGTGAGTTAAAGAGGCTGTCAGAAAGGCAGTGAGGTACAAGATAGTGGGTTACAAACGTACGAGTAAAGCGTTTAATATTCTACAAGCAACGCTGAAGAACGATGTTAAAAGGAATGGCCTTTAAGTAATTCATTATAGGCAAAGTCTTTGGTAAGGTTAATAAGGGGCAATACATTGAAATTAATTGTACTTTACATAAATTTTGTGTGGGACGAAATTATGAACACATTTTTGATAGTTTAATTTTTTCAGTGTATGTGTCTAATATTGACTACGTCACGTTATGGCAGTTCGATTGTAACTTGCTCTTAAGTGGAGAATATATTCAGTAATAAGTTTACCTATTACTAGCCTTGCCCGTAATATTCCTGAATTTCTACAAGTCCAAATCTGCTAAGGGGACATGATATAGGCCTCCTACCGTACTCTTGTGCATGTGTTAAAGAGTCCAGGCGGACCTTCGCGTGTTGAGTTCCGCCAGTGGTTTCTTGGTGAAGTTGACTCAGGTCTTGTGGATCTCCAGTTTTTCATTTCAGATAAGGCAATTTCCAGCATCTTCTGCCATGTTAATTGACAATACCGCGTCAGTCCTATTGTAAATACACTGACTGACAGAGCAAATGCAACACCAAGAAGGAGTGGTCAGAACTTTATGCCAATTGCAGGGTAGACTGACGTCACTGAGGTATGCTCATGATGTGAAATGCGCCGCTGTGCTGCGCACGTAGCGAACGATAAATGGGACACGGCGTTGGCGAATGGCCCACTTCGTACCATGTTTTCTCAGCCGACAGTCATTGTAGAACGTGTTGTCGTGTGCCACAGGACACGTGTATAGCTAAGAATGCCAGGCCGCCGTCAACGGAGGCATTTCCAGCAGACAGACGACTTTACGAGGGGTATGGTGATCGGGCTGAGAAGGGCAGGTTGGTCGCTTCGTGCACGGTGCAGCGCCTGTGGCGAAGATGGTCGGCGCAGGGACATGTGGCACGTGCGAGGGGTCCAGGCGCAGCCCGAGTGACGTCAGCACGCGAGGATCGGCGCATCCGCCGCCAAGCGGTGGCAGCCCCGCACGCTACGTCAACCGCCATTCTTCAGCATGTGCAAGACACCCTGGCTGTTCCAATATCGACCAGAACAATTTCCCGTCGATTGGTTGAAGGAGGCCTGCACTCCCGGCGTCCGCTCAGAAGACTACCATTGACTTCACAGCATAGACGTGCACGCCTGGCATGGTGCCGGGCTAGAGCGACTTGGATGAGGGAATGGCGGAACGTCGTGTTCTCCGATGAGTCACGCTTCTGTTCTGTCAGTGATAGTCACCGCAGACGAGTGTGGCGTCGGCGTGGAGAAAGGTCAAATCCGGCAGTAACTGTGTAGCGCCCTACCGCTAGACAACGCGGCATCATGGTTTGGGGCGCTATTGCGTATGATTCCACGTCACCTCTAGTGCGTATTCAAGGCACGTTAAATGCCCACCGCTACGTGCAGCATGTGCTGCGGCCGGTGGCACTCCCGTACCTTCAGGGGCTGCCCAATGCTCTGTTTCAGCAGGATAATGCCCGCCCACACACTGCTCGCATCTCCCAACAGGCTCTACGAGGTGTACAGATGCTTCCGTGGCCAGCGTACTCTCCGGATCTCTCCCCAATCGAACACGTGTGGGATCTCATTGGACGCCGTTTGCAAACTCTGCCACAGCCTCGTACGGACGACCAACTGTGGCAAATGGTTGACAGAGAATGGAGAACCATCCCTCAGGACACCATCCGCACTCTTATTGACTCTGTACCTCGGCGTGTTTATGCGTGCATCGCCGCTCGCGGTGGTCCTACATCCTACTGAGTCGATGCCGTGCGCATTGTGTAACCTGCATATCGGTTTGAAATAAACATCAATTATTTGTCCGTGCCGTCTCTGTTTTTTCCCCAACTTTCATCCCTTTCGAACCACTCCTTCTTGGTGTTGTATTTGCTCTGTCAGTCAGTGTATATTCCGAGCCAGTTTTCCCAACATGGACTTTTATATGGTTGAACGAACCGTATCCAAGAAATTTAATTATCATTTTTGTCCTAAATGAAAGATAATCACCAGTGAAATGAGCGGCAAATTCATAAATACCATTATTACTAGAGAAATGTATACATACTTGCTGCATTACGAATACATCACTGCGCTTCAGTAAGTCTTTTGTTCATGTAACAATTTTGTGTGTGATGTCTTTGCTCACTTAACTTCTTTAACTTCTTTGTTTTTCTTGCTTGATGTTACATAGTCGGGCGAGTTGTTCACTTGTGCCCGAGCTCATTAATTAATATAATTATTGGTCCAGAGATCACGCTTTTTTATTTCAACGAAAATATTTTTTTGTTAGTTACGATACACGTTTCACCTCTATATTCCTGTTTGAACTGCCCGCGCTAGTCATGATGCACAAAGATATTGATAATTCACAGACATAGCGCTCCCATTTGTCGGTAAGCCCTGCACGTCAGGAAGAAAACAAAAGACGGCACGATGAAGCGGACTGCGACAGAAGAGAGTCGTGTCTATTCGCCGTAGGTACGTAATCTATATTTCTCTATTAATAACGGTATTTATCTAACCGCTAATTTTACGGTTCATTTGTATGAAAACAATTATTAACCCCCATTTAGGACAAGAACTACAATTAAATTCATGGATACGTTTCGTTCGTGTAACCCAAACTAATATAGTTAATTAATGCAATTCGTTTAAAAGTCTACGCCTGCTGGCATCTTGATTTTGCTTTCAAATAAGTGGTTTAAAGGTATCAAAAAGTTGTATTAATGATCGTGGGTGAGGCCGCCGTTACATGCTAGTTGTAACACTGCCACTGGCATTTATAATTCATAAAAATATTAAGATACAATCTTAATACCATGTTCACTGAAAGTATAAGGTAGCATGAATATCTGTGCCAAAGTTCAACAACGTAGCTTTACTAGTTTCATAGACATTAATTATTTTCCAACATTAATATATAAACAATTCAAATATTCTAAATGCCAATTGGGCAAACGGATCCAGAGAGCACAATAATTAGCTAGTATATTATTGTTATGTAAGTGGAACGAGCATCGTTTCAGAGATTGTTTTATTTACTATGAATACAGAATTTTTCTCCCACTGAAGTTTGTTTTCTGTAAATGCCTCGATATTTTAAATTCTGAATTTTTTTTTACACTAAAACCAGAACTGCAATCCTAAAAGTAATGCACGTGTTTATGGATAAAGTACGAAGGTACATACGTGTGAATATGATAAACTGAGAAAATGCCGTTTTGTTCAAATCAAGCATGTTTCCTAATATCGCCACTTTATCTTTTTTATTTTTGCTTTTGCATTTTGGCTTATGCCTGTGGGATGAGACTAAATGCATTCCTTTTGGGGATCATTGTAAGTATCTAGGTGTTAATATAAGGAAAGATCTTCACTGGGGTAATCACATAAATGGGATTGTAAATAAAGGGTACAGATCTCTGCACATGGTTATGAGGGTGTTTAGGGGTTGTAGTAAGGATGTAAAATAGAGGGCATATAAGTCTCTGGTAAGACCCCAACTAAAGTATGGTTCCAGTGTATGGGACCCTCACCAGGATTACCTAATTTAAGAACTGGAAAAAAATCCAAAGAAAAGCAGCTCGATTTGTTCTGGGTGATTTCCGACAAAAGAGTAGCGTTACAAAAATGTTACAAATTTTGAGCTGGGAAGAACTGGGAGAAAGGATACGAGCTTCTCGATTAAGTGGTATGTCCAGAGCTGTCAGTGGAGAGATGGCGTGGAATTACATCAGTAGACGATTAAGTTTGAGTAGTACCTTTAAAAGTAGGAAAGATCAAAATATGAAGATACAGTTGGAATTCAAAAAGACAAATTTACGGAAATATTCATTTATAGGAAGGGGAGTTAGTGTTTGGAGTAACTTACCAAGGGAGATGTTCAATAAATTTATGATGTCTTTGAAATCATTTACGAAAAGGCTAAGAAAACAACAGATAGGGAATCTGCCACCTGGGCGACTGCACATCAGTAGTGATTGATTGATTGATTGATTGATCACTAAATAATATCTCACGGGAATCAATAAAAATTGCAAGAAACTTCACAACCACAATCAATTACATAAAAAGGGAGATGCTATTCTCTCTCCAACACTTGTTTGTAAACAGAAGTAACTATGCGGCACGGTAATTTGTACGGAAATTTTATAGGCAAATATAATGACTCGCGATTTTAAAAAATAGAATCTAAGTGCAAAATTTTGTCATGTCGAGCGTCTTCGGTTTTTATTTATTTGTTTACTTTGAAATATTTGAAGTATTTGTATATTTCACGTAGTAACAGTTACTATATCCAACTTTAGATAATTGCACAATGCAGGAACAGTAGTACAGACGGTAATTCAAATCCATGTTTCCTAATTATCCGATGAAAATGCAAAAATGCGTGTACAGGATAATTTTCTGCGTGGAACGAACAGAAAGTGGCGTTTAAATTTCTCGCTGCGTCTTTAAAAATAGCGGAACCTGGAAACTCATACAGCTAATTCATCCGCAATGGTCGGGGGTATAGTAATATGTGGAAATCGAAATATCGAAATATTGGATAAAATGCGCCTAAAACTCTGTTCAGAGTTGCTTAATTAAAGCGCCTCTTCGCTAGTTCTAGATTCACAACAAAATAACAATATTCACAAAGCACTAACAGAGACTGAATTAAAATGATATCCTCATTTTCATAGAGTCATACAGAATGAATACAAATTTCAAGTTGACGCGGATGAGTCTTGAAGTTTATCTTGGAGACTCATCGTCCTTCCGCTTAGAGCTGAGGAGCTGAGTAATGTATTCAGCTCAAGTCCTGGCGCTTGAGAATGAGAGACGACTCACAATGAAACTTAGAGAACATAAACCTGCCTCAAATACCTTCGTAGATTTAAAGATAATTTCTTGACTCGACGTTGAAACTCTCTGATAATTTAAACCATTGACGCATTTAATGAGCGTGCTCCAGATACAGAAATGTACGCTATGAACTGCAGTGATATTCTGATATATCCTTTCGAGCATACGAAATCAAGGATATGCATTTAAAACGTAATGCGCGCGTGGATGAAAAAGAGTGCATTACAATAGTTCATAAACAGCATGAATCTGTCGGTCATCACTGGAAGTTATTAAATGACAATTCGCCTCTGAATCAGTCAATGGCCTCTTTATTAGGTTCCAATAGAATACACACCGTAAAACAACGAAATAGTTCCTTTATCCCACTTACGCTGGTGTGAGTCGGGTACTAACTCCTGAAGTATTTAATCAATAATTGTATAGTAAAGTGCATGCGCTTTGTTAGACAGAAGTCAAGTGAAAAAAAGCATCTAAACAACAGGACAATTTGTGATAGAATATCTCATTATTCCGCTGGTTTCTGTTCATTAAAATAGAGTGAATTGCTATAGAAACATGTTTGAAGGCAATACATACTTCATCTTGAATATTGATCCCGGAACTTGTTAGGTTCTTAATCAATCACTACTGGTCTGTATTTAGGGCAATCGCCTATGTGGCAGAGTCCGTATCTGTTGTTTTCCTAGCCTTTTCTTAAACGATTGAAAATAATCGGTAAGTTATTACAATCCCTAACTCTCCTTCACACAAACAAATATTTACACCAATATTTACTCCTGAAATCCAACTTTAACTTCATATTGTCATCTTTCTTACTATTAAAAACACCAATCAAACTTATTCGTCTATTAATGTAATTCAACACCATTCCTCTACTGACAGCTCGGAACAACTACTTAGTCGGGTAGTATGTTCCGATCTGTCTCCTTTCTCCCAAGTCTTCCAAGCCCAAATTTTGCAACATTTTCGTAACGCTACTCTTTTCTCGGAAATCACCCAGAACAAGTGGAGCTCCTTTTCTATGGACTTTTCTAGTTATCAATTCAAGTAATCCTGGCGACGATCCGATATAATGGAACCATACTCCAGTTGGGATTCTACAACAGGTTTATATGCCCTGTCATCTACATCCTTACTACAGCCTCTAAATAATCTCAAAACCATGTGCAGAGACATGTACACTTTATTTACAATCCAGTTTCTGTAAATAACCCAATGAAGCTTTCCCTATATTAAAACTTAGACACTTATGGTGGTCCCCCTAAGTAACTTCCACCGCCATCAACTTTGTAATTAAAGCTGAGAGGACTTTTTCTATTAGCAAAACTCAAAACCTGACTCTTAACCACTTTTATCATCATACCATTTACCTGCTGTCCATTCACAACATTATCGATATATTTTTGTACTTGCTCACAATCTTGTAACTTATTTATTTATTTCTCTATACACCATGTGCAAAAAGGCTTATCTCTGTCTCCAGTACTTTACTCGTGTCCCCAGAAACACCGACAAGGCTTAGTATGTTGTGCGGAATGGCGGACTGATCGGGTTTTAAGGAGCCCCTGTCCTTTAATGCACGGTTTGAGCACTGGAGAGCGTTGAAGTCTGAGAATGGTTGTGACAATTGTTCGGATTTGGTATCTTAATACGGAAGGTATGCAAGCATTTAGCCACCTGTGTACTGTGGATGGACGACTTGAGCCTAATAACATTCCTGCGCATGCGCTACTTTGCTCCACACAGCCCTTGATGGGCATCCTACCGCGTTACTTGTGTAGTAACAGTAACAGTGCGACATGTACAGATCACAGGTGAGGAAATGGCCCACATGGTGCTTGCATACGGAAAAGCGGATTGGAATGGTAGAGGTGCTGCATTATTGTATGCGGTACGTTTTCCAAACATCACTCCACGTTTGCGGCCATCGACAGAGAAGCCGGACAGTATGAAGAGTCCAGTAACGTCAGCGGAGGACGTTATTGCTCGAGTCCACGGAGCGAGTTACATTGGGTCATGTGTGTGAAATTAATCACCATTGTAGGCTCAGCAATGTGTAGGGGGTACACAGTTCGTACTCCGTTTGTAATAAATTTAGTATGAGTGTGAATCGTAGAAATAGGATAGGAATGGTGGGAGGGGGAGTGTTCATTCTGGTGAAAGAAGAATTTGTAAGATACGAAAAAGTTAAAGATGACAAACATGAAATTCTAGGTGTAAGGCTCATTTCTGAAGGTAATAGGCAGCTTGATGTCTTTGGAGTGTACAGACCGGGAAAGGGTAGCGCTGACGCTGATTCAGAATTATTTGATAAGCTATGTGCGAAACGACATGGACAGGAATGTGATTGTAGCGGGAGATCTGAATTTACCAAATTTCAATTGGGAAAGACATGAACACGACAGGAAGCATGACCAACAAATGGCAAATTAGGTAATGTAGGAAGGACAGCTGATTCAGAAAGTGATGGAACTAACCAGAGGGGAAAATATCCTGGATGTTGTGCTGATAAAACCAGATGAGCTGTAGAGAGAAATCGAAGTATTAGATGGTATTAGTGATCACCCATCTGTACGGCGGAGAACCTTATAGCCAGTAATTTCAATCTGATTGAGAGATGGTCTAATGAATGGACGCAATTTGCTTCAGCAGATCAACCTTATTATAAGAGAGAAATAAAGAGACAAAGGAGGAGGTGCAGATCGGAAACAAATAGAACTTGAAATGAGCGTGGATGAAAGGAGAAAATGAAGGAACTTACTAGGAAATCGAATCTAGGAAAGAACGCAGCTAAGGATAACATTATGGCAGGCATAATTTGTAGCCATACAAATTTTAGTGAAAAATGGAAGGGTACGTATAGGTACTTTAAGGCAGAAACAGGTTCCAAGAAGGACATTTCACGAATAGTTAATGAACAAGGGGAGTGTGTATGTGAGGATCTTCAAACGGCAAAAGTATTCAGTCAGCAGTATGTAAAGATTGCTGGTTACAAGAATAATGTTCAGATAGAGGAGATGACTAATTCTAAAGAAGTATTAAAATTTACATATGGTAAAAATGAAATTTACAAAGAGGTACAAAAATTGACAACTAGGAAAGCAGCTGGAATAGGTAATATTTCTGAGGATATACTAAGGACAATGGGTTGGGATATAGTACCATATCTGAAGTACTTATTTGATTATTGTTTGCTTGAAGGAGCTATACCATATGAATGGAGAGTTGCTATAGAAGACCCTGTGTATAAGAGAAAGGGTGATAGACATAAAGCTGTAAATTACAGGCCAGTATGTTTGAGATGCGTTGCATGTAACCTTTGGGAAGGCACTTTTTCTGATTATATTAGACATATTTGCGAAATTAATAACTGGTTCGATAGAAGGCAATTCAGTTTTAGGAAAGCTTATTTTACTGAAGCTCAACTTGTGCGATTCCAGCAAGACGTAGCATATATCTCGGATTCAGGAGGTCACATGGACTGTATCGCGAAAGATCTGTCTAAAGTATTCGATAGGGTGCATCATGGGAGACCATTGGCAAAAATGAGCGAAATTGGACTAGACAAAGGAGTGAATGAGTTGCTATAATTATAGAAAATAGATATCCGGGAATTAGAGTAGGCGAAGCTCTATCTGACCCTGTTAAAATTAAGAGCATTAAAGAGGCAGTACTATTGGACCTTTATGTTTTCGTATGCATATAAATGATATGTGTAAAGCACTGGAATGAGAGGTAAGGCTTTCTGCCGATGATGTTTTCCTCTACAGAGTAATAAATAAGATTGTGAGAAATTGCAAAATGACCTCGATAACATTGTGAGATGGACAGTAGGAAATGGTATGATGATAAACGGGGTTAAATGTCAGGTTATGAGTTTCACAAATAGGAAAAGTCCTCTCATTTTTATTGCTGTTTTGATGGGGTGAAAGTTCCTTTTGGGGATCATTGTAAGTATCTAGGTGTTAATATAAGGAAAGATCTTCATTGCGGTAATCACATAAATATGATTGTAAATAAAGGGTACAGATCTCTGCACATGGTTATGATGGTGTTTAGGGGTTGTAGTAAGGATGTAGAGGAGAGGGCATACAAGTCTCTAGTAGGACCCCCAGTAGAGTATGGTTCCAGTGTATGTGACACTCACAGGGTTACTTGATTCTTGAACTGGAAAAAATCGAAACAAAAGAAGCTTGATTTGTTCTGGGTGATTTCCGACAAAAGAGTAGCGTTACAAAAATGTTGCAAAGTTTGAGCTGGGAAGAACTGGGAGAAAGAAGACGAGCTGCTCGACTAAATGGTATGTTCCGAGCTGTCAGTGGAGAGAAGGCGTGGAGTGACGTTAGTAGACGAATAGGTTTGAGTGGTGTATTTCAAAGTAGGAAAGATCACAAAATAAGATAAAGTTGGAAATCAAGAGGAAAAATTGGGGGAAATGTTCATTTATAGGAAGGAGAGTTAAGAATTGGAATAATTTACCATGGGTGATTTTCAATAAATTTCCCATTTCTTTGATATCATTGAAGAAAGGCTAGGGAAACAACAGATGTGGAATCTCCCACCTGGGCTACTGCCCTAAATGCAGATCAGTAGTGATTGATTGATTCTCGAGGACTTCTACGTTGGACAACACTCAAGCGTCACAAATCAAAACTATTATACAGGGGAGATTGTTGCCTCCTACGTATTTTATACTTTAGATAATTATTTTTACACATTCACACTTATTGATGGGCAACATTATAGTGAAAATTAAGAGGCTATCTACATTTGAAGGTACAACTGAATAGTATAAAACACTAAGTCATGATTAAACTTGGTGTAAAATATGGAGTGAAGATTAAGGTTTTAAATTGTATTCCAAAGTGTTTTCAACATTTGCAGGACAACAGAGAATGTGTAATGTTACAAAATGGACATTTAATTTGTGATCCTTAATTCTTGAATACATCACCAAAAAAGGGAATTTAAACTTAATAACATAGAAATTATATAACCATAAATTAGTAGCTTGAAGAATTCAGAAAATTGAAATTGCTTTTCAACACGCAAAGAATATTTATAACAAAACGTTAAATAGTCATCAAACCTGACGCTCATTCTGTATCAGAAGCCCCCAGTTTGGATCATAAAATTTGAAGGAACAATTAGAGATTAAAGAACGGAAAATCATGGGAAAAATATCTTAGGGCCAAGAATTTAAAGTCTAAACTTACAGATACAGTGAGACTGCGACGAATTCAGATTTTAAGCCATTTGGAAGGAATGAATACCAAGAGACTTAACTAACGATTCATTCAAATCACTCGTACGAGATATAAATGGTATAAGGAAGTAGAGAAAGACCTCACTGAATTAGGATCGCCAGGTCTGCAGCATAGGAATGTCATCAGGAAAGTTTTCACGCAAGGGGATTTGAGGAAGAGGAGAAGAAACCAACACGACGTACTTGGTCGGAGGAACAGAAATTATGGTGAACTATTGCGCAAGGAGGAAATGTTGATAACGCGTGATCCTAAATAACTCATTCTTGCAGAAGAAGAATAAGAATTTTCCCATTGTTTGTATTTTGTAATTGTGGCTAATGATGGTCCAAACAATAGACTGAAACTAGTTCTACTGTAAATGAGATAGAATAACTTTGTATAACACAATTTGTAAGTGTTGATTGGGTGAAAGTGTCCACAACGAAGTTAGCTACTGAAACGGATATCATGAAAGTCTTAAATTATGATCATCTCGTGATGGTCATTAGCCGCTATTGATCAGGAAGGTAATTATGATGAGTATTGAAATGGGAATAAGATCATAAAGGATGGAGCACTCGAAGAATGAAGGAGAAGGAATCATTAAAGTTGAAGGGGAGACCTGGAGCTCCCTAATACAGGCCATTCCAGGTGGGAATTCATGGTGCTTGACTCGCGGCAGCCCCAGGCTCTCAGGGCTAACAGAAAGTGGAAAAGAGACAGAGGTACACGTGGCAGTCAGAAGTGAGGTGCATGCACGGCACAAGAAGTGCTCGAGAATTACAAAACTCAGCCTTTAAGAAAATAATGCGACAGAACAAAACTGTCCTTCTTTCTGCATTTACGACGACACCTCACATTTCTTTGATTTCACCAAGTTACTTATGTCAGGAAAAATTGTTGAGTAGAATGAATACATAGAAATGCTTCCAGTGGAACGTCGGAGAGACATGACCTTGTCACAAACAACTAATTTGCATACCTAAATCTAGTTTTGTTTTAAGTTCTTATAAAACGTAAAAGGCGGCCTGGAATATCGTAAAATTCAAATAAGATAAAAAATCCACATTTATACCATTTTAATAGTATTCGATACTTCTTACATTAAAAGAACATTAAAATATATTAAAAATGGTGTATGTTTCGCCTTCTTTTGAAAACATCATGAGCCGTGTTCGAAATTAAAGTATACAGAAAGTACGGGTTTCATAGCTACAGACAATCAACAACACATTGTTAAGGACTTGTTGTCCTAAATTTAGAAAAGGCTTTAAAAACTATGAATCTAGGAGCATGTAACATATCTTGTTCGTAATGGCAGGTTACATCAGAAATCCACATGGATCTTTTGTCCTAAACTTTATCTTAAAAACCTTCTAAAGAATAAAGAACTACAACTACATACAATTATTCAGGACAAGAGCGTTCAGCAGGTCACTTGCCGTGAGTGGAAAGCGAAAAATTCTTAATGCGGACGAAGTGGAGCAATAATGTTCGATTTTAAAGAGCAACTCTATGTACTGTTGTGGTATCCAAATACCGTGTCACCTCGCACAAATGTCTCACACCTCGTTAGCTGCTGCACGGACTTAACACAAGATAGAACACCACACAAAAATTGAAGTAGATTAGTTAATTGGTTACCAAGTTATTAAAATAATATTTATTTTTATATATCTATACAAAAATGAATTGCCTGTTTGTAATGTCAAAACAACAGAATTTTACTGAGTTTATATTAAAGTATATACGGTACTTATTACTAAAAATATATTTTTACAATGTTTGTCTGTCTGTGTGTTCCTGCTCATATCCGAAACGGTTGGACCGACTTCGACGGAACTTTCACAGGCAGATAACTGATGATATAAGGACTAACTTAGGCTACTTTTAAATTTCCAAAACAATCAGAGAGGGGAAAAGGGATCCATAAAATTAATAGGCGAAATATCGAATTGGTCGTACCGGGACCAGACAAAGCT
Source organism: Anabrus simplex (assembly GCF_040414725.1). Classification (NCBI taxonomy): domain Eukaryota; kingdom Metazoa; phylum Arthropoda; class Insecta; order Orthoptera; family Tettigoniidae; genus Anabrus; species Anabrus simplex. Next base: position 9,945,805 of record NC_090265.1, on the reverse strand, counting down.
AATTGCAAATAAAATGCTTATTACGGCACATATTTCATTATTTCTGATTTATAACTTGACAGACTTGTCAAAAATACTCATATACTTAATAATAACTCTGGGTTTTGCAGTCAACTGTAAGCTATTGGAGATAAAATTTGAATCGGTTATTTTTAAAATCCTTCAGTCTAACTATGTACAAATGGATGAAATGTTCGATAAACCTCTAGTGACAAAGTGCGTTGTCCTGTGTTGCTCAACATTGCATTGGATTTATATATCATACGTCCAGGTAATAATCAATTATATACTATTAAATAAGTGTTATTAAATTAAATAGCTCTTATTAATATTAATACACATACAGGAGACATATCGTAAAATAACCTCACATACAATACACAAATATTAGATCACGGTTTTTACCAAATGAAGTCTATACATAACTACGTAAATGATATTAATAATAATACAAATAGACGTATACAACTCCATAGCCACACCTCACAACCAATAATAATAATAATGAAAAATGAAAACCTACAACCTCTTTTCCAGTCATTGACCGGGTCAGGGATGTAATGAATGAACCATATATAGGCTATTATTACGATGGGGTCGCCACTCCCAAAGTGATGTATATTAATGACTGATAGATGCTACAAAATGAGAATGGAGAGTGTTGCTGGAATGAAAGACGACGGGAAAAACCGGTCCCGCCTCCGCTTTGTCCAGCACAAATCTCACAGGGAATAACCGGGATTTGAACCACGGTATCCAGCGGTGAGTGGCCGACGCGCTTCCGTCTGAGCCACGGTGGCCCTAATAATGATAATAATAATAATAATAATAATAATAATATTAATAATAATAATAATAATAATAATAATAATAATAATAATAATAATAATAATAATAATAATAATAATAATAATTGATACGGGGTTACCCGTGGAACGCAGAGGTGAAAGAAGGTGCCGGGGTGAATGGGTCTAACTACAATGTCAAGGAAGAATTTAAAACTGAAATGGAAGGTTATATTTTTGAAAAGCAACAAGTTGACAATTTATCACTTAGTGAGATAACAATGACAAGAATAGAAAAATCCAAGATTACAGTACTTTAACTCTCTTGGGCTACAAGCCCCTAGTTTTACAATTTTTGAGTTCCCAGCTCAAATTTACAAAGAGCACAAATTTACACAAGGGCAGAAATCCCTTAATACATGGAGCGCTTGCTGCCAACACACAATATCAAGCCTCCCAGAGGCACTTTTACAACACTAGAAAAGAGCGAACGTGCTCTCAGTTCTCCCAAGCCTACTCAAGGCAACATTACATGGAAATCTACTAATCACAGGCCTTACATGGCACTATTTACAAGTTTGAAACAGGGGTATCTTGTACCCAACCTATTGGGCCGTTGCGGAAAGAAACAGGTTAAGTAAATGGACCGAAACACAAACTGAATGGAGGCGAGTACTTGCACTCCTAAATATGCATTCTTAAAACCTAAGGGGCACTAGGCCGATGAAACAGGGGCTATTCCTAAAGTATGGAGGTGACTCGTATAAGAAAGTAATTTACCACATTACAGAATGAATAATAGCAATAAACGTAGTCACCTCAAACCAAGATGAAGGGGAGCTCGAGAGGGTACATCACTCTCTGTCCCCGATTTACAGTAAAAGATTTATGAAATTTTTACATGAGCCCAAAAGGATATTTTCATTTTAAAGAAGTTGGTTACATAGTTAAAGTTTCGAACCTTTCCCTCGGGTTAAACTGCGGAGCTAGCAGAAAAGTAAGATGTTAGATGGCCATTACCTTGCTGAAGAACTGTTGCCTGATGAAAGAGGCGCCTCCCGACCCCCTGCTTGACACACACACTTAGATAACGATCCAATGGCCAAGAGACGTGAAAATCCGCAGTTTATAAACTCTCGGGGAAAGTTCGAGACCTTTCATGAATAAACCAGGCACACCCTCTCACTTTATTGGTCAAATTCAAAAGTAACACTCAGAATCGAGGAAGAAGCCTGTGATAGGCGGAAAATTAATTACAGAAATTAGGGATTGGTTGGATTCAAAACTGGCGGAAAGAAAAGATAAATATTGGTAACCCAAAATAAATGAACATCATTTAGTAAAAAAACTTATGAATACAAAACCTCTTTAAATCAAAAGTTCTTTCACTTCGAACCAGGGTGCATGATCATAGTTTTTAGCAGTGACATCTATTGAAAAAAGTCCAAACTTCTTGATGAAGGGCAAACAAAACAAATAGAAATTCACACAGTACAGGAAACTTCAAAATAACAAAATTTCATCAGATTTCCAAAGTGACATCTTCTGAGTAAAGGTTTAAGTAGGTCTAGTTTCAAGTTCACGGTTCCTCCAGTAGAGGAGTTCTTTTAGGCACAAGATTTAAATGTGCGGGATAGAGGTGTACCTCCCGATACAATAATAATAATAATTGTTACCGTGTTTGTGTGGATCACAGAGATGCGGGCAGAAATGGGTGGATATAAGACCGTCAGAACATTAATTCAAAATTTTATACTTACAGCTATATTTCTTTCTCTGCTATTTTTCTTTTCAAATTTTCAATTTTACACTTTGATAAGAATGCAACAATTCAGGTACAGGACTAGCTCGTTAGCTTAGGTACAATGTTGGAAAAATCAGAATAATCGACAAATCGCCAATTAACAATCTGAGCTCACAAATTACAAATGTTACTTGAGCACTACTGCTGATTCACTCCATAAGCAAGGAGACGGATCTTCCAAGAGCATCTTTGCTCTACCAGTTTACACTTAGGAATCTATTTCCGAAAATGCACACTTTCCAGGCCTATCAAAGGCACAGCCTACATTTAACAAAATTAAACATTATTCACTGTTTTATATACTCAACAGTCTGATATCTTTAACGTGAAATGATTGAAATGGAGTTTAACGCGGGTAACAAGTGCCCATTCTACATGGCCTTCGGAGAAACAAAAGGTTACAGTTACTGGCCCAAAAACCGAAATGATGTGAAGGCGAACTCTTGCACTCCTACAAATTTACATAAATGCTTAAAACTCTATTTGGGCTTATGGTCCGATGTTACAGAGGCTAAGTCTATACTCGTAGGTGACTAGATGGAGAACAGCACTTAAATTACAGAACTTACAAGATAAGAGAGGTTACAAAATCATAGTCACCTCAAAATCAAGTTGAGAGGGAACGCGAGAGGGTAACTCGCTCTCTAAGTTCTTTTGGTTTGTTGAAATTTACATTTTGGAAAATAAAGTTACATTACTAAAGATTTGAAACCTTCCCCTCGGGGTAGCTTTGAAAGACTATCAGGTTCCAAACTGGATCTGCCGTTACGTAGAGCTAGTGGTCCTCCCGAAGATGGATATGGCGGGCCCCGCCTCCACAACGAATGCACTCTAGAGTGGTGCTATCAGAAAGACAACCTGATCCGAAAATGTGCCAGCTTTTGTAGCCAAGGGAGAAGTTCCATAAAACTCTGCACTAAAGCCCTGGCATACCCCCAATTCTCGTTGGATAATCAAATAAATACCAGAAGGTTTCCATTGGCAGAAAAATAAATGTACAATATATTTCATTGGCCAGCATTTTAATTTGGCGGGAAGAGATATAAGTGTTGTAAAGTTTATCACACCGAAAAGAAAGTATAAACAATTCGGTTTAGGGAACCTTCAAATACACAGTTTATCTAGAATTTTAATAGTTCATCTTTACACCAGAGGGCATGACATAAGTTTATAATAGCGACATTTGTTGAGAAATGTTCAAATTTTCTTGTACACGTTGTTGCAAAGTTTATATTTCAGATGGCGTTCTCCAAGGCGCTTAATTTAAATGCGCGGGGTGGGTATGCCTCCAGGACTATAATAATAATAATAATAATAATAATAATAATAATAATAATAATAATAATAATAATAATAATAATAATAATAATAATAATAATAATAATCATCATCATCATCATCATCATCATCATGAAAAATGGACTGGATAAAGAAGCACTTCAGGAGCGAGTACGCAAACTGGAAATAGCCTACCAAACATCCCGCACAATCTACAACAAAAAATGCCTTTCCCAAAACACCAAGATACGTCACTATGAAACAGTTCTGAAGCCAGTAGTTCTATATGCAGCCGAAACCCTGTCTCTAAATGCCAATAAAGGACTCCTTGAAGAACTGGAGAAAAGAGAACGCAAAATTGTGGGAGGAATCTTGGGATCAAAGTACAGAAATGGAATCCATCAAAAGAGATCCAACAAGGAAGTCTACAGCAAAATAGAGAAAATTACCGACACAATCAGAAAAAGACGGGCACGATTTTACGGTCATCTGAAAAGAATGGACGGAAGAAAGTTAACTAAAGAAATATTTCACTTTCTTGATTCAAACCCCAAAACCACAATTCTCTGGTTTAGAAATACCAAAGAAGGCCTGAAAATGCTACATACCTCAGCTGAAGACGCCCTTAACAGAGATCTCTTCCGCAAGAAAATATTGACGAACGGGTTAAACCGAGACGAGCAACCGAAGAGAAGACACGGTGCCCCTTGGACAGAGGAGCGTAAGCAGGCCCACTCACAAAGAATGAGGGAAATTTGGGCTCTAAAGAAGGCCAAGTTCAGTGTCAAATGCAACAAGACTTAACGTGGTCCTTGATGGCCCCAGCGAATTATATAATAATAATAAGAAGAAGAAGAAGAAGAAGAAGAAGTAGAAGAAGCAGAAGAAGAAAAGAAGAAGAAGAACAATCGAGCTCAATATTTTTATTATTTATCCATGGTTAGAGAATTGTTTCCAAGTTATACTAGTCCATTACACTTGCATCAATGTCAGTTAGAAAAACTATTCCTAGAAAATAAGAAAAGTGTGTATTATGAAATTACACACCACAGTGATAATTTGGAAATGAATATCCTTCTTAAGCAATCTCTCTGCCAATGATACAGCAGGCAATATTTCAATTTCCTATTCATTCGATATCTACTTTTCTATTTCTTTAATCCTCAGTATTTTTATGTTCATTGCAAGATTCTGACCGCACGCTCTTTTTCTGGAGTCACTGTGGCTCTGCGAGTGCTGCTAAGAAGCGTGAGGTTGCAAGAGCTTCAATGTACTGGCTAGTGTTAACTACACCAAGTGATCCCTACAATACACTGGATAGTTACACAGGGATACAGGAAATGTTACTTTCTTACCACGAGGACCGCCTTTCCCATGGGGTTCTAAGGGCAGGACAGACTTCTGGATGCCACCAGAACTTGTAGTCAACAATAGTTATGTTAACAAATCCCGCAAATCAATGATTTATAGAGTTATTAGATAACCAGACCAAAATACCCCAGTATCCTCACATCCATTCAATTTATCAGAATTAGAGGATGTCTGGCAACATTCATTTTCTGTCATAACATGACAATCATGAAATGAGGGAGCTAGGGCGTCTTACGTAAATATTACCGATTCAATTTTTCATTTCATGCAATAGGCAAGACTGTAGTTTGATGATATGACGGTACTATTAAACAGATAATAAAATTCAGAACTACTTTTAGTTCCTTTGTTGTTCTTTGTCCAACCCTTGTCCCGTTTCCCTACGGGGTCGGGTATGAGGTGAGATGAATCTGTCGTGCCGGGTTTTTACGACCGGATGCCCTTCCTGACGTCAACCCCATTAGAGGAGTTAATGAGATGAAATGAATGACGTGACATATGATATTAGGGAGAGGATGAAACCCGGTGCCGGCACATAGCCTACTCCTGTCGAAGAGCACCAAGGGGTCTGCTCAAGGCTTAACGTCTCCATCCGACGGACGAATCACCATCAACAGCGTCATATGCCCTCACTCCATATGAGCACTGCGGAGAGGTTTGGAATTTAATCCAGGCTTTTGACACGCAATCTAGCGATTAGAAACTGTATACCACCACCTCCGCTACCCTGCCGGCCAACATTCTGATGGTGAACATTTTTCGACCAACGGGACTCGAACCGGCTAACCTCGGTGTTAGACCGTTTATACTTCAGCGCCTTAACGATCATGGCCACCAGGCGGGCAACTACTTTTAATTGCTTTACATATTGAAATTTCATTAGAAAATTTCAGGTGAATCTGTTAAGAAATCTTTTGCGAGAGGCATTTTGTACATGGCAATGAGCTGTTATTACTTTAAGCTAGAAAAATCCAATTGAACATTTTAAGAATTATAATTGCATTAAAACTTCTGGACTGTAAGTACCTCCCTCAGACTTCTGTCGCCTCTGAGGCCTGCTACAAGGTAAGGGATTATTGTAGATGTAGTCCGAAAGAACGTTGACGCCGATACTACCTGACTACTAGAGAGAAGGCGGTTAATGCCTGTGCCAGTATGGTTCAAATCCGGTATTTAGAATGTTAAAAGTGGCGTTACGGCGGAAGTGATCACGGGATTTAGGAGAGAAAGAACTGGGAGAAATTTTAAGGTGGAAATGGAAAATTCGTATTTGTGGACAAAAATAGCAACATTTCGGTTATGACGCCCCACGGCATCGACTTGGCGATCCTCGAATTAAACGCATTTGTGACTGGGGCCTTCTATCTTCAGTCAATCATATATATTATTTCAGTAGTGTAGATCCGTTTTGGGGCGCTCATAAGTAAACGATCGTAACAATTTTGCATTGAAAAGGAAGATAAGAGGCATCAGCAGTGGCGAATTGCTCTCTTGTTTCATAAATATCGAGAATTTCTTTAAAAATTTCGTTTAGATATTCTACGAAATATGCGATTTGCAAATACTGTATGAACATAGGCGCCATCATTGCTGTCCGCTTCACATTTTGGCCCCTGGAACGCCTGTTTTATATCATTATAATTACCAGTTAAGAAAAGAATGCTAGTAAAACCAAAAATTACTTCCGGAACATTTGTCAGTGTAATAATGCTTTTGCTTCCGTTCAACTGGATACCATAATTGTTAAAAAATCAAAGATTATATTAAGTGGTGAGTAAGACTAACTTGTGTATCCCTTAGTTCTTCAGGAGGCCACTCCATCACATAATTTCGAACAAGTGAGATTTCTCGCACGGGTCCCCTAGTTCAGTTACTACTTGAGTCCTTCTTGTTACTGGAATGAAGACGACCTCGGCAGGAAGATCAAATTGCTCATCCTGTAGTAATTATAACAAGGGCTATATATCGCAAAAATATTGGCATTTATTGGTCGTGAAATTCTACGTTTTAATCACCAACGGGAATGCATAAGATTTACTTAATGATTTGTTGTTTTAAGCGACGTGTGTAGGCGAAGGCTAGTTATCTAAATGTACAGCACAACGGAGATCTGGTCTTATCATTGTGGTGAATTAGCTTTCGCGAGAAACATTGAGTTTATATTCCCACCTGTTCCCTCAAAGACGAGCGCTCCTTCACTGTCGCCTCAGGGCACTGTTTATCATCGGAGGAGAATTCACGTCATAACAGAGTTTCACTCTGACAGACTACATGCATCTACGACTCTCGTAACATGAAACGTTGTTAGAAGTAATATTTTAACTCTAAACCAGGGATCGTATTTGTTGAGGCCTTGATTGCTTCTTATGATAGAATAAAAACTTAATTCAAGGTGAAAAATTTGAACACTTGCAAATCAGAACTACAAAAATAACTTGCTCAAACCGGAATCTCAAGGGACCATAATTTTCTTTTACGAATTAGACAAGTGTACGCATTAACCCTCTCAATAGTTCGTACACAAGAAGCGTTGTGCAGTTGGAAGTTGGGTAAAATACGTACAAATTACCCCCCCCCCCACCCCAGCACAATCGTTTGCGTTCTGTACTACACATTTATTCCATAATAAAACATAAAATGCATGAGGTTTACAAAATTTAATTTCACCGTTGTGAAAGTAATTTCTTTATATACACTCAAAATTTGCACACGTGGACACAAATGAAGGCATTTTCTTCGTGAAAACTTGAACATAGTAATTTAATGTTATACAGGCCCCACTGATGTTAAAATTGGCAAGTGTTCTCTATAAAAAATTGAAATAATCTTCACTAATCAAATTGAGATTATTCAGCGTCACATTAAGCCTACACGCGCTGTGGACACATCTTATTTCAACATTCCAAACAATTTGGAACTTTGCACTTGAGGCACAATTAGCTTGATTTTTCTTCTTTTTTGATGAACATATTTGACATATCTTGCTTGCATCCCTCGGCAAACTGTCCCACTGGCCCACGTCTTCATGGAGATGTACTTCGGCTCCCGCAACTCGACCGACAAAAAATTGCAGTTCTCGTGGAAGGCGTTTGTTCACAGGTTTTGTGTTATTATATTGGGGTATAATTTAATATTTTCCCGTTTCCATTTCGCCTTCTCTGTCATCAACGGGTAGGGAAAACAAATAAACTGAACGAACGCAAAAAGAAAATTCTCAGCCTGTCACTGACTGTCGTGCGTCGCTTTAACAATGCGAGAGTCAACACAGCACCTCCAACAATGACTACCAACTGAGAATCAGGAAGCTACTGACATGTGCAGATCTCTAAGGCCGATAATGTTCCTAGAATTAAGGGTATAAGAAGTAGTGCGGTCCTTGGGAGAAATTATCAACTTTTTTGCCTTCGAACACCATTCATGATAGTTGCGTCACAAAGCTGGATGCAGGAAATTTAAATATAAAATTGGACTTCTCTGTATTCGGCTACGCATGGCGCTGGGTTGGTTTACGAAGTAAGTCAATAAGTATCAGCAATGTTGCCCTAATTGTCTTTAGGTTTGCTCTTTGGCGTTGTGTGCTCACCAGTCGCTGGACGGCACCGTTGTCTAGGTCTATGGTAGATTACAGAGGGATCAGATTGCGCTGTTGTTGCGTAAAAGTGGCCGCGCCAGTCTCTGTTTTCACCACGGAAGAACAACGTTCCGTAATCCGTTTCTTGTGGTCTGAGGGTGTACAAGGAGCGAGAATACTTTCAGCACAATACGGGGACAATGTTTACAAGTGGACTGAACAGTTCAAATGGAGTCGCACGAGCATGAGGGGTGAGAAAAGATCCGGGCGTCCACCTGCAGCCGTAACTGATGCCAGTACTGAACAAGTGCGAGACATGATCCGCAATAACAGACGAGTGACTGTTGATGGCGCGGCACATTAGCCGTGGTTCCTAACAGAGAGTGGCGCGGCCATCTTTACGTCCTTCGTGCTACTTCCATTTTTTGGTGATATTCCGTTCTTAGAAGCAACCCATCTCCTCCATTTTTCCCCCTTTTCACTACTGCTTTATTAAATGTTGCGATCCAGACAGCGAGGTGTTCGGACGTGAAGTGCTGACAGTGCGTGCGTAGGAAATACAAGATTGGGAGTAATACAGGTGTGCTATAGGGAGGTGATCAAGTTGGTGGCTATCCGTGGCCGGGTGAGAAGAGGGTTTATTCATTAATTTATGCACGAGCACAATACACTCATGAAATCATGAAATCATCAATTCATAATATAGGCACTAAGTCATTCAGTTATTCAATTAATTCAAAATGTTTGTAGTAAGTGTAAGATAATAGATATATACATATAGGTAGATAGATAGGTTTATCATCAACAGGTTATTTGTCCCTTTATATATGATTGAATAAAATAGTACACACAAGAAATACATCTTAAATAATTAATACTAATTTCCTAAAATAATATCCAAATTTAAACTAAACCTAGAGACCTTCATATACATACATTTATATATTTACAACACCTTAAATAAATAAATAAATAAATAAATAAATAAATAAATAAATAAATAAATAAATAAATAAATAAATAAATAAATAAATAAATAAATAAATAAATAAATAAATAAATAAATAAATAAATAAATAAATAAATAAAATGAATCTCCTTAAAAATTGTCATGATTAAATTACATCCAAAAATAATTACAAACACATTTTTACATATTTTGGAGAGGATACCGGTATCTTACATTCTTGAGGTCATTAGGGCACATCTCATTTCAGACGGGGGTAACTGAAACAGACCCACCTCATCAAGTGACTTCAGTGCCCTCAGTAGCCATGAGTTAGCTCGAGCCACAGTTCTTACTTTAGGCAGATGTAAAGTATACCTTTGCCTAGCTTTGCGGCGAGTAGCATGTAATAGTATCAACTCCAGTAATGTTGCGCAATCCACTCTGTTCGTCAGACACTTATAAAGGAAGAGGGCGGCGCGAGTGCAATGTCCTCATACACACAGTCTCACAAATAGACTCGTAATCTTTGAAGCTGATCCATTTCACGGACCTTATTTGGACTCTTTCCGAGTTTTGCAATTAAGACCCCTGAGAAGGTAGCCACACCTCGCAACAGTATTCTAATGATGGCCGGATTAGAACACAAAACAAAGTCATTAGAGTTCTGGGAGAAAGACATTCGGCGCAGTTTCGTTTCAGAATCTCAAGTAATTTAAATATTTTCCTATAAACCTTGTCTAATTGTTCCTCGAAGGAAAGGTCGTAAAAGTTTGAAAGTGTCGCAGCAAGATAATTTATTTCATTCATACGAGCAGTTTGACAATTGAATAAATGGTGAAGGCAATTTACTGGTTCCAACTTACGTGAAAATGTAATTGCACTGCATTTTGAAGTATTCAAACCAAGTAGCCAATTTTTGCCCCAGTTACTTACGAGCTTTAAGTCAGACTGTAGCAACTTACAGTCCAACTCACAGTTTATTTAGATCGTCAGCAGAGAGAAGGCAATTACCGTGTTGTGTAAAAGTTGTTATATCATTTGTGAATGTGACAAAGAGAAGAGGGCCCAGTAAAGAGCCTTGGCGGACACCAGAAGTAGGGTGGTACGGCTTATACGCATACGCTGTTAGTGATATAGCTTGTAATGTACTCAAAACTCACTCAGTAAATACTGGTGACACAAATGTAAGAACGTTAGGGAAGGAAAAGATAGATGTTTTTCCTAGACTAAATAACTCTGTTAACGTCTAGGACAAAATTAATAAACGTTAATGGAAAACCTTCAGTTTATAAACGGGATTGAAATAGCTAATAAGTTTAATTGTAATGTTTAATGTGGTAAGGAATGTCTGTATCAGAACACATTTGGGATTACAGTTCCCCAGTCTCAGGTGACGCGAAACTCGTGGATAGGAGTGTTGCATTATACGGGGAGGTGGCATTCCAGTATAAAATTCAAATGCATCAAAGATGAAGTTTCGTGATGACTCAAAAAACTATGAGCAGTTGTGTAAGGTTAAATTGAAAAAAAAAAGGGTCTGCTTCGTTTTTGTGCTATTTCTTGTGATCTAGAAGACTAAGAACCTTGAATATTGGAACATGTACTTCCAAATCGGTGGTTAATAGCCTGTAGAAGATTTAGATTGATGGGCTTGATGGTTTATTTTTAAACAAAATTCAAATCGCGCGAACGTTTTGAGCATTTTGTAATGGCATTTTTGGTTATACTTCATAACTTATATCAATAACTACTAATGGTTTCAAAGCGATTCTGTCCAGGCTATGTAGTGTTATTTGCACAGTATGGGATATAAATTTCAGGACTCTACAGTTTTTCCCGAGAAAAGGGCGCATAACCGATCAACATTTGTGTTTTGAGAAAAATGAGGTTGAATTCTGATTACGAACTTACCCAAGACCTCAAAACATTCCAGGGCAATAATCATCTTCCTCAGTGCTTCTCTTTCCTTGCCTTATCCTCACTCTGCCTTTCTTGGATGACAATTCTGCTGCTCTGTCTGCATAATATATGCGTTCTCTATCGATTCGCTGAAGAATTTTTTCACAGTTGCCACATGCAGTGATGCCCACTACCTCTAATACCCGGATCCTTGCCATTGCCCCATCATTAAAGGTAATAACTGCATCTAGTACCCCAAAATGCAATGAGGCACACGCTCCCAGATACAATTATTTAAGCTTTGGTTTGGGTTCTGGGTCTGGACATGTAAACATTTCGTCAAAAGATCAGTGTGGAATAAATCGCTTTATATACGTTTGATAACCTCCATAACAGAAGAGGGAAGAGAATGTTTATGGGTATAAGTTCTGCCAGTAGCTTGGGATTCCTGGAAATGGCACCATGAACCTGGACTTTTGGGGCACAGGGAATTCTGAGGATATTTATCAGTGGAACACTTATGAAGGAAAGTTGCCCATACTGCTCCACGATCTGCATTGAGGTCATGCGTGTTTCCGAGTATTGCCAACCAAAAATATATTTGCAGCAAGTCTATTTTGGCATCAGTCAATCGGCCAGGACCACCTAAACGCCTAAACTCTCTCAGTCACCAAGTCTATGTCTACTTTTAGCTTCCCCAACCTACACCCTCAACATTTCTGAATGTGCCCTACACACTCAGCAGTCACATATGGTTCAGCCTCCTGAACTTTCGCAAAACCTTTGGAATCACCGTCTCCTAAATAGTTGATATACCAGACACCCATTTCTTTTCAGGTCGACTAAAAGTTTTCAACACCCCAGCCGATTTCATACCACCACAAGTTCCGTCATAGTTTTGTTACATTTAGGTTCCAGTTTCACTTGACACTGTAAACAATATTTAGAGAGCACTTCCAGATCTAGCATTTTACCTGAATCAAATGACGTTTCTGTTACGACAACATTTAGCGATTTGTGACCTCGACGTTGCCATGTTCCATCAAGAGCAACACATTTTCTGTGACTCATTCATCAGCTGACTTTGCTGATGGCTATCTCCAATGTTGGGAAGTAACCAGATTATTTAGAAGTTGGTGGTGGCAAATCCAAAATTCCACACAATGTTTCTGCAGCTTCGTTTCCTCTTCCAATGCAACGCAGTCCATGAACGTATCTAAAATTAGTTTCATAAAAGTTATCTTCAGTTAATTTAGAATAGTAGACTTTTCTGAATCACAGTTTGTTGCATTTCAAGGACATCTTGCAGCACAAACCTTTCCTAACGTTCTTCTTCCCCACTAAAGTTAAGCAGTCCCTGCCATCACAAAATATACATTTCGTTGCATCGTTAATAAATTGGCATAACAACGGTAAATTTATCACAACATTACCTTCACTGTTTCCAGGATCAGGTGCCATAAAATCAAGTTCTTCTCTTATTTCACTCATTTGAAGTTTGCGTTTAGATGCACTGGGCACTTTCTGTCGGTCACAACCTCCAGATGCACGTCGAGTAGTAACTTGTTCACTAGAACTAACTTCCTCACTTGCCTGTAGATACCTAGACGGTCTATGTTGGTTTTCACGGAAGCTTCGTTTAAAAAACACTTTCTTTGACCGCCTCATTAGTTTGAAAAAAATCAAAAGTAAGAAAAACGTATTTACTGAGCACAATGACAATATAAACAACAGGTTAACCTAAACATTAGAAAGGGGGTAAAACGACAGAAATATTTAATGCGTGCTCAGGCCAGCCAATGTGATGAACAGAAGGATCTCCCAAGATAACGAACTTTTCTGATTTCAGTTACACGATGTAGAACAAGAAATATTCTCGGAAAACCCAAAGAGGGCCTGTCGTTACACATGAATGCTGTATGCATGGTTACATTAACATGTCAATAATGTCTTCAAAGATGGTTTCTATACCCATGTGTTTTATATTGTTGTCGTCGGGAAATAATGGAGAATGTTTTGAAACTAAAGACAAAAAATGCTATCCTTGGTCATTCCACACACTACCCGGTCCCCTTAATAAATACAGCATATAGAAACTAGACATCGTACATACTGGTAACTTCAAGAAAAGCAAACATTGTCCATAATAACGCTTGTGTTCACGCAGTCGTAAAAACTAGAACTATGAAGATCAATCATAGTTCATTACTGTTTGAAGACTGAAGTTTAGTCTGGTTTACTCTTTTCCGGTTTTCTGGTAGAGGAATTCTTCACATACGGTAGTGAACTAGTCTTGGAAGATGTACGTTTCACACAGAACACAAGAGTTTCTGCCGATTTCTAGGACATGCAGCACGTCTTCAAGATGGTACTGGTACTTTTCTCTTCACGAGTGGCATCAAGCTGCTATCTGAGGTTTCACCGCCTCTATTTCAACTGATCTTCAGAAGAGAATATTTTGAAGGTGTCTCCAACATAAACGACATGGCTATTGATACGTTCTCACAACGAAAACACACCCAAGAATGGAAGACTACAAACAACGATTTTGCCATGCTCGCATGGGGTAAGATGTTACCCCGATCATCTTTATCTCGATGCCGAAAACGTACGGAAGTTCGAAGATTTATGACAAACAACTCAAAAGTTTCCACACAGTGTCCTTGAAAGGTGCACAGCAGGCCAGGGTACAGTGAGCAAGGGAAAAGAAAATGAAGTCAGTCATTTTCGAAGAGATGGGGTAATTTATTACCCCTCGCCAGTACCGGAGGGTTATTATAGCGCAAGTGGTGTTGACGGCAGTGGACGTGGTGTTGAAGTCAACCCCGTCCATGGAGGACACTGAAAAGCTAAAGGACGTAACGAAAGAGGAGGACCAGGAAAATGATATCAGACCAGAGCAAGGAGCTTAAGAACTTGAAGAGTTACATACAAGCAGTTATGCGATATAAAAGTTAGCCTGAATGAAAACAAGTCCAGCCTGGAGGAAATTAAGAATAGAGCGCTGGACTTGGAAGAAAGGGCCATGAGACTTGAAATGAAGGAGCTTTCACGAGATAGGGAGAGAAATACAGTAATATATGACCTGAAAGATTTCAATACAGAGAATTTTAGTGAGATGATAATGTGACACTGTTGATCAGCCAAATGGTTAGGGCAGACTGTAGTGAGAGCGATATGGACAAAGCCTATATAATAGGAAAACATCCGCAGTTCTAGGCTTTTCGGCAAGCAACTCAATGTTGAAAACATCCTAGGGAGATGAGCTACGAATTTCACGTAAATGAAGTATAATAAAGTATGATAATGTATTCTTCACTTATTCCTAAAAAATTACACTCCCTTTCTTAATCATCGTTATCCGGTCGATTATATTATCAGTTCCACTTTTTCTACCACTACGAGCGCGAATGAGATTCAGTGGAGTGTTTCACTTAAGCACCACTACGAGCGCTAATGTGTGTCAATGTAGTGTTTCACTCAAGCACCACCACGAGCGCTAATGTGAGTTAATGCACAGTTTCACTTAAGCACCACTACGAGCGCTCATAATGTCAATGCAGAGTTTCACTTAAGCACCACTACGAGCGCTAATGTTTTTCAATTTAGAGTTTCACTCAAACACCACTACGAGCGCTAATGTTTGTCAATGTAGAGTTTCACTCAAGCACCACTACGAGCGCTAATGTTTGTCAATGTAGAGTTTCACCTAAGCACCACTAGGAACGCTAATGTGAGTTAATGCACAGTTTCACTTAAGCACCACTACGAGCGCTAATGTGAGTTAATGCACAGTCTCACTTAAGCACCACTACGAGCGCTAATGTGAGTTAATGCAAGTTTCAGTTAAGCACCACTACGAGCGCTAATGTGAGTTAATGCACAGTCTCACTTAAGCACCACTACGAGCGCTAATGTGTGTCAATGTAGAGTGTCACTTAAGCACCACTACGAGCGCTACTGTGAGTTAATGCACAGTTTCACTTAAGCACCACTACGAGCGCTAATGTGAGTTAATGCACAGTTTCACTTAAGCACCACTACGAGCGCTAATGTGAGTTAATGCACAGTCTCACTTAAGCACCACTACGAGCGCTAATGTGTGTCAATGTAGAGTTTCACCTAAGCACCACTAGGAACGCTAATGTGAGTTAATGCACAGTCTCACTTAAGTACCACTACGAGCGCTAATGTGAGTTAATGCACAGTTTCAGTTAAGCACCACTACGAGCGCTAATGTGAGTTAATGCACAGTCTCACTTGAGCCCTGATAACTACACTCGATGTGGACATTAAGAAAACCTGAGGATATCGAATGAAGGAACACATTACACAAATACTTATGTAAATAACTTAATTTGGCTAGGATTTGACGAGTAAAGAAACAGGCGATGTTATGTGCTTTTTCTGGAACTGCATTTAGCCCGGAAGAGGTTTTCAAATTTTCTTTTTTCAGTTTGGTAGAGTTATCCAAGGCTCAGAGTTTGAAACCTTTCCGGGCCCTTTGGCTCTTGAACGTTTGGAAATTGCTTAATTTTACGTTTTCCTACGTATGGGGACTCCTACTTTGTTTTCAACATTAAAACAAAACCTCATGGTGTATCAACTCCGAAGGGCCTTGTCCTACCAAGCGACCGCTGCTCAGCCCAAAGGCCTGCAGATTACGAGCTGTCGTGTGTTGAGCACGACGGATCCCCTCCAGACCGAGACCAGATGACTCAAACCAGCCCTCATATGCAGGCAGAAATCCCTTGACCTGGCAGGGAATCGAACCCGTGGTGTCCGTGTAAGAGGCTGTCACGCTACACCTACAACGATGGCCCACCAAGAGACTAAATATCGATCATGAAGGAAATGGATCCAGAAGAGATAAAAGACACGAGAACGCTTCGCCGTCACTTGCAGAGGGTACGCAGTTCACGTCTCCAAGCCTTCAGTCCGGCTTATACGTTAGTTTTATTAGTGGATTGTTCTCCAGTTTTACTTCCTCTTAAAACAATAATCACTACCACCACAGGAGACAGATGAAAACATACTTTAGCCATCAGAAACAGCAACGGGTGGCAGTCTTGGGTATCAATTACTAAAGTGAACTTCATATCTCTGGTGGATTGATGGCGAGTTACTAATGTGTATGATAGTTATACTGAAAACCCTTTGTAGGCTCAGTACAATTAAGCAATTAATAGAACAAACGTGTAACGTACCTTCAAAACGTCTAATAAGTACAATGAATATCTTCCGAAAATAAACTAATATCGTAAATGTAAATTAAAAGCTATTCAGTCCATCGATCACACAAATATTACACGACATCATACCTGTAAATAAAGCGCAACATTAAACAAAGAACGACATATTTCGTTCTTAAAAGAACATCATCAGATTCTATCAAGTCACACTATTTACGTTTATCTCTGTTTAATATTTGGGAACTGAAAATTGCAGACCTTGTCTTAATAATGTCCTGCTTTGTCTCCAATCCTCCATTAACTGCGAGGTATTTCGATAACCGTTGCTTTGTCGTAGTCATAGCTCCAACACCCGTAGTCTCTTGACCTACTTTCGCCACATCACGTCACTTCTCTGCCACGTCATGCCCCTCTCTTTAACACGTCATTGACACGATGTCTGTTATATTTATTATAGTTCCAGGAAAGCAGTTTACGAAAAACGTAAGTTACATAACGGAAAATTAAAGAAAAACTAAACAATCCGTTAAAAATCTCGTTCGACTCATCATCATCTTAATTTCCGGTTTCCATCTTCCCTGGTTGGGTTGTGAATCAAGGACTTTTTCTGCCACTCTTCTGCTCTTTTAAGTGCGTCTTGTGGTTTTCCTTCCCTCTTCTCTATGCACTCCCACACTGAATCTGTCCATCTCTTTCGTGGTCTTCCTCGCGGTCTCTTTCCTGTTAACTTGTCGTTCAACTACCCCATAATAATAAGTACGAACACCCTCACTAGACACTAAAGTACGGGAATCTGTGGAAATACGTAGAAATCCGAACAATTTCAACACGAACGCTGGCTATCATTTAAGTAATACGTCGTTGCCAGCCATTAACGAGTTCTCTTCCGCGTCCTGTCACTATTGTCATTTCGTTTCGGTGTTTTCCAAATTCCTACGCGCTCGCATCAGCAGATTTTTCACTCGAGGCTTGTGTCAGTGTCATGTGTGTACACCTGATATATCCGCCACCCTCCCAAACCGATTCTGATAGTGCCGTCAGCTTCCGCTACGAACGCTAGCGCTGTGCCGCGTACGGTGCACCATCTGGTGACGAATGAACGTACCACTCACATTTCTAATACTAACGTCTAATTTCAAACGTTCATAATTGTAGAAGTCTCCCTCGTGAGACGTGCTGCCATGTTCTCTGTTTTCTTGACGCGGCACAAGCCCAAAGGCCCATATCATTTCTACAACTACGAACATAGCTTTACGAAAGCCGTTCATGTAAAATTAGACTGAATTACAAAGTGAAAATTAAACAAAAAATAACTAAGCGGTTTATAATAACTCATTAAACTATCCCAAAATAAACAAATTGATGGTAAAAAATAAATACGAAAGTCATTCACAAATTACATGATCACCGCGGCTCATCTAACTAGTGTGGCTCTGCAGTCGCTTAAGTGAGGCCAGCATCCAGTATTCGGGAGATAGTGGGTTCGAACCCCACTGTCGGCAGCCCTGACGATGGTTTTCCGTGGTTTCCCACTTTTACACTAACCGAATGCTGGGGATATACCTTAATTAAGGCCACGGACGCTTCTTTCCCACTCCTAGCCCTTCCTTTCCCGTCGTCGCCATAAGATCTATCTGTGTTGGTGTGACGTAAAGCAACTCGATAAAGATAAAATAATGACACCATGAGAAAAGGAAGCCAGTTCACTTGGCCCTTCTTGATTTGGAAAAGGCGTTCGACGGAGTAACACATGATCTTATTTGGCTGGCAATGAGACTACACAGTGTACCTGAAGCCTATGTCAACTGGGTACCGGAAGACCACAACTTCAGTACGGTGCGGAGCAGGAATGTCCGATACCTTCCAAATCAATGTTGGTGTCCACCAAGGATCACCCTTGTTCCCACTGCTCATCATAATCTGCACGAACGCCATCATAAATGACATCCAGACCAGGCATCCATGCACATTATTATATGCGGACGATGTCATGTTAGCTAACGAGACACGTGGGGGCCTCGAACAGCGAGTACAAGACTGGAAGATTCGTCTTGAACCTGGGACGAAGTTAAATCTGAAGAAGACAGAGTGCCTGGAACGGTGACCAAACTGTGGGTGGGTTTCAGCTTAATAAAGTGACCCAGTTCAAATACCTTGTGTCATGTATCACCTCTCCTGATGTCAAGACAAGAGTCAACACCACATGGATGAAATTGCGCCAAGTTACTGGAGGGCTGTGTGATGAGAAAATTCCATTCCAGTTAAAGCCTAAAGTCTATCGCACAGTGATGAGACCGATGGCCCTTTATGGAACTGAACTCTGGCCTACAACAATGAAGCACGAACAGGCACTTCATGCAATGGAAATGAAAATGCTGCGGTGGTACACTGGCTTGACTCGACTAGACCGGGAACGATGCTGTGAGGAAGAAAGTCAAGATTGCCTCATTCATAGAGAAAATGCGTGAATCACGCCTGCAATTTCATGTGCATGTACTCCGTAGCGATGAGACCTCAGTTGCGAAGACTGCCTTTTAACTGAATTTAGAGGATCGCTGACCTCGAGAACGACCTCTAACACGCTGGCTGGATAGGCTGAGATATGCCATTCTGCTCACTAAACTCAGTCCTGCTTGCATGCGGGAGATTGTGGATTCGAATCCCACTGTCGGCAGCCCTGAGGATGGTTTTCCGTGGTTTCCCATTTTCACACCAGGCGAATGCTGGGGCTGTACCTTAATTAAATCCACGGCCGCTTCCGTCCAACTCGTAGGCCTTTCCTGCGACCTAAAGCAACCGGCGTATAAACTCAGTCCTCGGGACGCTATGGATCCACTGAAGTGTAGGAAACATTGCAAGAAGGCAGACCACAAGTATATGGCAAAATGCGAAGAAGATAATGACTGAGATGCTCATTAAGGAGCCCTTGCATTGTTTAAATAAAGAACTGAAATAGGTAAATAATAATAATAATAATAATAATAATAATAATAATAATAATAATAATGGTAATAACTGTACCGGGCGGTACACCTCCACGCCGCTTATTTAAAATTTGCGCCAGTTGAAACTCCTCTGCTGGAGGAAGTCTGAACTTTATCTACGGTATTAATTTTCTACTTTCTCAGAAGATGTCACTACCTGGAAATTTTGGAGTTTTTGAACTGTGTCATTTTCGACGTATTTTTGTTTTGCTTGTAGTAAGAAGTGTGAACTTTCTCTTCTAGAGGACACTACTGAAGATCAACAATAGTGCACCCTAGTGCGGAGTGAAAGAACTGTTTTTTGGAGAAAATTTAATTTCTAAAGTTTGTTCTTTGCTAAATTTCTTTCAGTCATTGTTTAAGTTGGCAATATTAACCCTTTCTTTCCCCTTGTTT
This sequence comes from Anabrus simplex, assembly GCF_040414725.1. Taxonomy (NCBI): domain Eukaryota; kingdom Metazoa; phylum Arthropoda; class Insecta; order Orthoptera; family Tettigoniidae; genus Anabrus; species Anabrus simplex. The sequence continues at coordinate 9,925,576 of NC_090265.1, read as the reverse complement.
TGAATTTAGCCAATCCCGAATTTCTTAAATTAATTTTCCACCAATGATGTGTTTCTTCTTCATCTTGTGTAGGGGTTTTCTTTAACCACCAATAAAAAGATTGTGGGCGGGTGTTTTCCTTCCTAAAACGCCTCGAACTTTCCGCGAGAGTATATAAACTGCTGATTTTAGGGTCTCTGCGCCACTTCTGTTCCATCTTTTCGTGTGTAAAGTACATAGCAGGGGGCGGGAAGCGCCTCTTTCTTCGGCGGCAGTCAACAACCAGGTAATGGCCGATTAATTACTTCTTTTCTTGCTTGCTCAGCAGTTTAACTCTCGGGGCGGGTCCGAAGTTTTTCCATTATGTAACCTTCCTTAAAATGTAAAGAAACTTGTATCTATTCTATCTTTTAAACTACATATTGGGATAGAGAGTGCTTAACCCTCTCGAGCTCCCACTCATATTGTTTTGAGGTGAACTTATTTTCTCAACCTATTCTTCCTTAACATTATGTAAATTTGTTTCTTTCTAAAGTCACCTCTTTAGTATGGGATGCATCAGTGGCCTAGAGCCAAATTAGGTTTTGAAACAAATACATTAGGAGTGCAGATCGGCTCCTCTCAAATTGTTATTTTAGAGGTCATGTAATTATCCATTTATCGCTTAATAGACCTCAGTAGGTTGGGTATTTTACCCCTGTGCTTACGTCCTTAGAGGACAGCTTGAAAGTAGAGTTAGGTGTGGCCTTGTGATAGACTTAAAACTTTGAGAGCGGATCGCTCTTTTGCAATTTGTTTCTGCGTGCCACTAGGAGATATTACTGTGTAATTCGGAGCAAGTGCTCCTGGGCATGATTGGGGTTTTCTGCCCCTTTGCTAAACCTTATGTACATGTAAATTCGGGCTAACTGCTCGAGAATTGGAAGTTCGGGGCCCGAAGCCCAAAACTTGTAAATACTATTGTTGCTCTTTGTTGCCTTGCTACTCTGTACCTGCCATTCTTGTTATTTCTGAGTTTGAAAAGAAAATATAACCTTGTTAAATTTTAAATTAACTTTACTTTCGTAGCTTGAGACCTGTTCACCACCCCGCACCTTCTTTCACCACTAACTACCACAAAAACACGGTAACAAATGGTAGCAGAGCGTGGTTGAATGGGTCTCAATTTAGCCCCTTTTGACGGCTAAACATTGCTTTGATTCAAACTCTAACAATTTTCTCAGTTGCTGGAATTATCTGATTTTTTCAAAATTGTTCTGTCATCATGCCCGGCCCTCGCGATGTTCTCCATCTAACCTATTTGCGCAAAGAGGAGTTGATCTATGAGTTAACTATCAGAAATGTGCAATCTGGAGGCACGGTTGCAGTAGACACAAATAAGCTTAGAGAGTCCCTTGATTTGCCCATTTCCATCCCCCCCTTGGGAGAGAAAGAAATTGACGACTCTCTTTCCACGATCGTCGAGAATATTACTGGGCTAGCCTCTGTAGTTAGTTTTTTTGATGAAAATGATCCTTCTCCTAATCAAATTAAGCGTGTGCAAGCCAGGCTGTTTCATTTTTCAAATAGAGTTAACGATCTGTTGTCTCTAAAGTTGAATGACGTTCAGAAGAAGGAAGCTAGTACGCTGCTTGAAAATATTTCTGAGTTATCTAGCAAGGTCACTCAATTGTTAACTGGGGAGGTTCCTCCCAAAAGCGATCTACCCACCACAGTGAATGTAGGTAGCGAGGAAGAGCCTCCTAAGGGAGAAGTAGATAGGAAAACCATCGCTGCTAAAACAACCTCTGCCCCATTGGACGAGTCTGAACGCCGTAACTCATTAAATAATGTACGTTCTGAATTAACTTCCTTGCAATTGAAACCTTTACCTACTATGTCACCCGGGTTTAGCAGCTTGCCTCATCCATTGGCAATGTTGCTCAGGTATCTCTAAGTTTTCCGTTAATACCACCAGTGAAGTAATTTCCTTTTTAAGATTTTTAGTTGAATTTCAGGATCATGCCCTTGTGTTTTCTCTTTCTCCATGTCAAATTTTGCAAATTGTCTATCCCTATGCAATAGGCATTCTCTCTGACAAAATAGTAAGAGCCATTGCCGAGCAATCATCTATTGAGGATTTCCACGCCCACTTGCTAGCTAACTTCATCCGGGCTAGGGCCAGGTCCTCCCTTATTCAGAAGTACTATTATCGTGTACAGCGTTTGGATGAAAACTTGGCAGACTTTATCCAAGATATTAAATTCTATACTAGGGTGTTTGCTCTTCATTTTCCTGAAGACCAGATTATACAGGCTATTGTGGAAGGAATTTCACCATCCTATAGGTCATATTTGTGTTTCGCGGCGTGCCCGCAAACCTTCTCGGAACTTGAAGCATTGGTCGTTTCAGCGGATGGGGTTAGATACGCCGACTCTTTGCGTGTCGCGAAAGAACCCCCACCTTCCTTTAGTAATACTCGGCCTCCACCTCGCCGATCAGTCACTCCTCGTAAATGTTACGCTTGCGGGTCGCCTGACCATCTGCGGAACAAGTGTCCATTGATCAAATCTAGTAGGGCAAATAATGGAGCTGGTTCATCACAAGGCTGTTTTAAATGTGGGGCTTTCTCACATATCGCCAAGAATTGCCCAAATTCAAATAGCACCCCCTCCTGCTCAACTTCTGGTGCAAACTCCACCAATGCCAATAAAAAAAAATGACTAGTGGCTTCGGCTGAGTCGACTAATCCTTCTTCCCGAGGCTCAGCCCCTGGTAAACAGGTCGAAAATTCAGGGCATGTTCTATCTTCAAATTCATCTTTCAATTGCCCCAAAGAATGTCTTAGGATTGCGGCGGATACCCCCGCACCTGTTCCTTTTCTTAAGATTGAGTTAAATAACGAGCCTATAACAGCTCTATTAGATTCAGGCAGTGTCTGTTCAATTATTTCGGACCAATGGTATTCAAAATTGAAATCTGTTTGTAAACTACCTGACTATATCTCATCTCCTGTTCAATATGTTTCGGCTAATTCATCCCCATTAGAAATTCTAGGTTCTTTACAGGTCAAAATTCGTATTTTTAAATTTACATGGAAAATCAAATTGTTTGTGGCCAAGCACTTGTCTTGCCCCATTATATTGGGAGCTGACTTCATTTCCTACTCTGGTCTTGTGCTCGATCTCCAGAGTAGGTCGTGCTCTTTCAAATTTGCGTTTAATTGTAAACTCCCATTATTGAAATGTAATTCTATATCATGTTCATCTATTTCGCCTACCCAGGATGAGATGTTGTTAGACCTTAGACATCTACCTGAGGAGCAGGCTGATAGTATTCGTAAGTTGTGTCAGTCGTTTCCTGAGGTGTTCTCTGATACTCTTGGTGTTACTGACCTTATCGAATACAAAATTGAGGTCACGGATTCGATTCCTGTCCGTTTTCCACCTTATAGGCTATCTCCACCTAAAATGAAGGCTCTGAAAGAAATTATCGATCAGATGTTGAAGGATGGTATTATTAGGCCCTCTAAGTCGGCGTATTCGTCGCCTATTTTTCTAGTCCCGAAACCCCAGGGGGGCTTCAGGCCTGTCATTGATTATAGGGCTCTCAATCGGAAGGTGGTGTTACAATCTGTGCCCCTTCCCGACCTTCATTCTTGTTTTTCATGGTTCCGTAAGGCCAAGTTCTTCACCATCTACAATCAAATTCCTCTAGCCGAAGAGTCTAAACATCTTACAGCGTTTGCCACGGACTGGAATTTATACGAATACAACCGCGTGCCTTTCGTGCTCCCCACGGGAGCAGCTGTACTCACTAGGCTGCTAGATAGGGTCTTCTCCGACATCAAATTCGAGTACTTGTACCACTACTTGGATGAGGTCGTCGTATTTTCAGAGACTTTTGAAGAACATCTAGATCATCTGCGAGAAGTTCTCGATCGCCTTCGTAAGGCTGGGTTAATTGTCAAGTTGTCCAAGGTTGCCTTTGCTAAGCCCTCTATGTCATTCCTAGGGCATATTGTGTCACCCGATGGTGTTGCAGTCGATCATTCTAGAACACAGGCCATCCGTGATTTTAAACCTCCCAAGGACGTTAAAGGTATCGCCAGGTTCATTGGTATGGTGAATTTCTTCAGGAAGTTTATTCCTAACTTCGCTAATAGAGCGGCGCCCTTGAACCTTCTTCGTAGGAAAGGCATCAAATTCGAGTGGGGACCTTCTCAACAAGCCGCTTTTGAAGATCTTAAATTAGCTCTCTGTAATGCCCCTGTCCTTGCTATGCCTGATTTCTCAAAGAAATTCATTGTCCAAACCGACGCGTCGTCGTCAGCAGTAGCTGCAGTCCTTCTTCAAGAGACTGAACTAGGGAGGCGACCCATCGCCTATGCATCTAGGACCTTGTCGGCTCAAGAAGCCAAGTATTCTATCTATGAGCTCGAAGGGTTGGCAGTCTTATTTGCCTTAGAAAAGTTCCGTCTCTATCTTGAACATGTCAAATTCGACCTGGAGACAGATAATCAAGCCTTAAGCTGGGTCTTAGGTAGGCCGCGTCGTACTGGCCGTATAGCCCGTTGGACCATCCGTATTTCTGCCTTCCAATTCGATGTCAGGCATATCCGAGGCACCGAAAATGTTGTTGCTGATGGACTCAGCCGTGTGTTTTCCAACGACGTCGAGACCCATGAACCGGTCGACAGTTCGTCACCTTCCGAGTCCATACTATCTGATGTTAATGCCATCTTAACAGATGCTCCCATGCTCTTTAGGGATATCGAGAAATACCTACGTGAAGATCCGACGCTGGCTCCGATAGTGGAAACCCTTTCTTCTGGGGAACATGTGGTCCCTTATGTCCTGAGGAATGGTGTTTTATGTTGCCCATCGAGGCATGATAAGATGATGAAAGTTGTCGTTCCAGCTGTTCTTGTACCTATGATCTTCAAGTATTATCATGAGACCCCATTAGGAGGGCATCTTGGTATCTTTAAAACTCTTGAGAAGATTCGTGAAATGTTCATCTGGAAAGGTATGGACGGTGAAATCCGTGAACTAGTGAAGGCTTGTAAATCCTGTTTGCTTAGTAAACCAACCATGTCCACCAAGGTAGGCCTTTTGTCTTCTCATCAAGCGTCGCGCACCATGGAACGCCTGTATATTGATTATGTAGGACCCTTCCCCCAGTCGAAGAGAAATGCTAACAAGTTTATCTTTGTATGCGTAGATGGCTTTACTAGATTTTCCTGGTTATTTCCGACTAAGCTGGCTACCGCTCAGTCCACCATTACTTGCTTAAATTCTATTTTTGCCTCTTTTGGTCCGTGCCAATATATTGTGTCTGATAATGCTAAGGCGTTTACATCTAATCTTTTTCGTAAATTCTGTTTTGACTTGTCCATCTCTCATGTAAGTACTTCTGCTTATTACCCTCAACCATCTCTGGCTGAACGGGTTAATCGTAATCTCAGGTCCGCGCTTATTGCCTATCGTCATGAAGATCATTCTAGGTGGGACACGTCTCTGCATTGGTTAGCTTTTGCTTTGAATTCGGCGGTTCATGAATCACATAAATTTACTCCAGCCTCTTTGATGTTCAAGTTTGTTCCCAACACGCCGCTCTCTAACCTCTGGTCCCTGAGTGACATTCTACCTGAGACAATAGATCCGGACAACATTAAAGATTTTTGGAAGAAGGCTAAAGCCAATCTTAAAGTGTCTCATGAAAAGGTTAGGGAAAGGTATGATCGTGGACGGAGACCCACCCATTTGAAGGTAGATGACCAAGTAATGGTCAAGAATTTTGTTCCCGCGGGCAAGCTTGCCCCCAGATTCCATGGGCCGTGTGTCATTCTCGATTTCCTTACGCCGGTTACGTTGTTATTAAGCAATCCAGCCACCGAGAGGATATTTAGGGTTCACTTGTCGCAGGTGAAACCGGTGTAATTTCTGGGTTAACTTGCTTCATATAATCCTGAAAGGAATATGAAAGTTATATATTTTTTTGAGTTTTCACTTTTAAGGCATTCTGCCCCTTCTTTAATATTTTGTTTCATATGTAAGTTTTTTGTAAACCCTCCCCGCACGGTTAAACTGCCATCCTATCCTTGCCACGGCCATTACCACAATCCCGTCTCCTGCTCCACTACACACAGGGGCTCGCATCTGAAATGAATTTCTGCACGCCGCTGGCCCCTCAACCTCTCCACAAAGCCTGTGCCCTCAAAAAATGATGATGGTCCAACAATTCTGCCGCCTAGCTTTAATGTTTCAGTGCCCCCGCAGCCGCGCGGCGCCGTGCTGCGACTGGGATAGAGGAAGGGCTTCCTCTTCCCCAGCGAGGACGACATGTGCACGGCGAGCCGGAGCCCTCCTCCCTGCCAAGGCTGATGTGCGGCGCACGACCTGCTACTGGCCCGCAGCCTGTATATGTTCACCGCGGGCGCGGCGTGCTTCAACACCTCTACTCCTCTCATAGTGCGGGCGAGCGGTATCTCAGGGTACTTGAGGGGTCCGAGCGGCCTCCTATGGACACAAGCTGCAGCGGCCGGTCTAGCCATCCAATTTAATTAACTACATGGACTATTACTATCAGCAATTACTACACCTGAGAATTCAACAACAATATCTGGTGGACTTAGAAAATTTTTCCTCAACTTTAAAACTAAAGATTTCCTTCTCAATTCAGCCTTCTACAAACATTAAGACAGTACTTCCGCTGTTACTACAAGAATTTTTGAAACTGAATCGAACTAAATTTCAGCCATTTCGATTAATGCTTCTGCAATCAATCTTCATATCCACATCATAACTTGGACCTTGTTTTCAAACAAATTTCATGTGTCACCCCTGGAGGAACTTTTGGGGGGGGGGGAGGTCTGTACCGGGCGGTACACCTCCACGCCGCTTATTTAAAATTTGCGCCAGTTGAAACTCCTCTGCTGGAGGAAGTCTGAACTTTATCTACGGTATTAATTTTCTACTTTCTCAGAAGATGTCACTACCTGGAAATTTTGGAGTTTTTGAACTGTGTCATTTTCGACGTATTTTTGTTTTGCTTGTAGTAAGAAGTGTGAACTTTCTCTTCTAGAGGACACTACTGAAGATCAACAATAGTGCACCCTAGTGCGGAGTGAAAGAACTGTTTTTTGGAGAAAATTTAATTTCTAAAGTTTGTTCTTTGCTAAATTTCTTTCAGTCATTGTTTAAGTTGGCAATATTAACCCTTTCTTTCCCCTTGTTTTGAATTTAGCCAATCCCGAATTTCTTAAATTAATTTTCCACCAATGATGTGTTTCTTCTTCATCTTGTGTAGGGGTTTTCTTTAACCACCAATAAAAAGATTGTGGGCGGGTGTTTTCCTTCCTAAAACGCCTCGAACTTTCCGCGAGAGTATATAAACTGCTGATTTTAGGGTCTCTGCGCCACTTCTGTTCCATCTTTTCGTGTGTAAAGTACATAGCAGGGGGCGGGAAGCGCCTCTTTCTTCGGCGGCAGTCAACAACCAGGTAATGGCCGATTAATTACTTCTTTTCATGCTTGCTCAGCAGTTTAACTCTCGGGGCGGGTCCGAAGTTTTTCCATTATGTAACCTTCCTTAAAATGTAAAGAAACTTGTATCTATTCTATCTTTTAAACTACATATTGGGATAGAGAGTGCTTAACCCTCTCAAGCTCCCACTCATATTGTTTTGAGGTGAACTTATTTTCTCAACCTATTCTTCCTTAACATTATGTAAATTTGTTTCTTTCTAAAGTCACCTCTTTAGTATGGGATTAGCCCTTGCATCAGTGGCCTAGAGCCAAATTAGGTTTTGAAACAAATACATTAGGAGTGCAGATCGCCTCCTCTCAAATTGTTATTTTAGAGGTCATGTAATTATCCATTTATCGCTTAATAGACCTCAGTAGGTTGGGTATTTTACCCCTGTGCTTACGTCCTTAGAGGACAGCTTGAAAGTAGAGTTAGGTGTGGCCTTGTGATAGGCTTAAAACTTTGAGAGCGGATCGCTCTTTTGCAATTTGTTTCTGCGTGCCTTTAGGAGGTATTACTGTGTAATTCGGAGCAAGTGCTCCTGGGCATGATTGGGGTTTTCTGCCCCTTTGCTAAACCTTATGTACATGTAAATTCGGGCTAACTGCTCGAGAATTGGAAGTTGGGGCCCGAAGCCCAAAACTTGTAAATACTATTGTTGCTCTTTGTTGCCTTGCTACTCTGTACCTGCCATTCTTGTTATTTCTGAGTTTGAAAAGAAAATATAACCTTGTTAAATTTTAAATTAATTTTACTTTCGTAGCTTGAGACCTGTTCACCACCCCGCACCTTCTTTCACCTCTAACTACCACAAAAACACGGTAACAATAACACAAATAGCAATAGTTAATAACATGTCAGCGACCTGTCAAGGAGAGGGGCATGACTTGACAGGGAAACTGACGTGACGTGGCGAGAGTAGGTCAACGGACTACGGCTTTGACCCACGGCAATGACAGAGGAACTGTTATCCAAACACCTTGCAGTTAATGCAGGTCATTATGAAGATAAGTTCTAGAATTCAAGTTCCTGAATGTTAAACAGAAATGAACATAAATGTTTGAGTGTGAATGATATAATCTGATGATGTTATTTAATAGTGTGTGTTTTTATCCCGTGTTTCATAATGTTTCTTTAGAAATATGTTATAGTGTTCTATTTGTATTTAGCCGTGTATTCAACAGACGAAAAAGCTTTAATCTTACATTTAACAGAGTTGCGTCTGCAAAGTATGGCTTCCTATTTAAGAACATAATCTATTAACTTTTATGCATATGACTATTGCATTTAAGAAATAATTGGGCTGAATTAAAGTTTGAATTCTAAGAATGAGGTAAACAATATTTCATTTACAACTGTTGGGCGTTTTAATAGAGGAAGGCATTTGACGTGAACAAGAGAAGTTAGATACAAGGGATGCACGTTGCGTCAGTTCCCCTTCCCAACAACCGATCCATTTCAGTTTGTGTCAGCAAACAAAATGTTATATATAAAAAATCTTTAAACCTTTTACTTTAATGAAGACGTTACAACTCTGGCACTATAATGGAACTTTCTTCTCTCACACTGATACATCTTTAGTTGACATTTTATTTCAACATTATTTAATTCACAAAAATATATGAAAACTCTTATAAGAATCTAAAAACTGAGTGCATGATAAAACACAAGTTAAATACAACTTAAAGGCAATAAAGCAATTTTATTTAAAACTCTCAGTGCATTAACAATACCCAGTTCTTTCTAGAACTTTAGATGTACGCAGATTGTTACCAACAACAATATTTACATGCATTCAGGGAAACAAATAATTATGGGTAGGGATCGCACAACGCGTAAATATTACCAAGCAGAAGTGCAGACGTACTGGGAGAGAATTAGTTCTAAAACAGACAGTAGTTACCGCCAAGAGCAGGCTCACATCAAGTAGAAATTTGGATCCAACTATCATAATATGAGTTGTTCCAAGAAGGTCGTAGCGAACAAGAAACAACAGTACTTTGTGGGCCTTACATTGTGCATAAGATGGAGGGCAGTCAAAATAAAATACAACCATTCAAATGGTCACGTTTATGCAGTGGGTTGATGTGTGTCACTCGTACACTTGTGATGTTTGGGACATCACTGCATGTTTTTAATTATTGAACTATATATTTAATTGATAAAATGTATATATTTAATCACTGATAGGTCATGTTTAAATTAATATATATATAGGGTTTTTATCATCCATTTCAATCATCATTTCATTTCTTTGTATCGCGGCTATAACGTATTCTGAACGAACAAATTATTGGGTAAAGTATTTCAACATCACGCATATTTATAACTTGCAGTAAATTTTCCAATAGCCGTTGTGAGGTGACCAGAGTCAGCAGGCTAATTTCAGCCCAGTTCCAGGAAAAGTACGTCATCGAGGTTACGAGAGATATTACCCTCTCCACCTCATGAAGAGACAGTTGATACATTATTAACACCCACTTTTCAAACTCAGCTTCGGGACGCTTTATTTCAGCGGGAAAGTTCAGCCTATGTGAATGAACGTAATGAAGCAACGTGATGGATTCATAGCAATACATCGGAGAAGGGATGAGACCTCGAATCTTACTGGACCATGTGATATGGATGATGGAAGGAGACTTTTGAACCGATATATACCACCGACAAGAGCTGGAGAAACATTCAGATTCTCATTTAGATTCTTATTCATACTCTTACTACGATTCTACGTCTAAACATCGGAGAAGATTTTAACTTAGTTCACTTCGCATCTGAGTATATTCTACTCAAAAGTTACTCTCATTGGGACTTGTTATCTCAATGACGAGAGGTAGTCAACGGGAGACCGGTTCTGACTGGTATAGGGGAGGAGAGCTCTTCTTATGAATTTAGCTACGCTACTGTTCAGTAATACGGAAGAATACGAATGTATTCTCTCCATGAACATAACCCATGGTGGTTTTGCACTTAAAATTAGGACTCATTACGACTTTATGTAAGGAGTACAGTAGGAAGTGTTAAGGACTGGAAATGTAGAAGTAGGACTGGAATCCAACAACAGAGAAGGCAGCCGGTACGAGATCCACATATCATCAGCTTCAAGACAACAGAGTCTACATATGGTGAGCTTATGGCATAAGTTACTGCAAGTCTTCGCTCAACAGTTCATTTTTAAAATTAATTTCATTCAATTTTTATTTTGCTTCCGTAAGTTCAGATGTCGTTAAAACGCCGTTACGTCACGTTTTTCATCTTAATAAATAGCTGTTTTAATTTGTATTTTATGAAATGATTATTAATGATCCTTAAATTCCAAGTTAGTGTACTTAATGATTTGTGTTCCGTTCACCTTACCCCTGGGAGTTTTTTGAGTCTCATTACGCATTATTATTGTTACGGAGATATCCGTGGTAGGTAGAGGTGAAAGAAGGTGCGGGTGTGAATGGGTTTCAAGCTACGAAATTAACGTGCAATGTAAAATTAATTTAAAATTTAACTAGGTTATATTTTCTTTTCAAAGACAAGAGATAACAATCATAACAGGTACAGAGTAGCAAAAATGTAGGTACAATATTACTGGGTTCGGGCTCAGTGCCCTTACTTCATAACTCTTGGGCAATCAGCCCCGCCTTACTCCCAAAGAAAATTTTAGCCAAGGGGCAGAAAACCCCATTCCTGCCCAGGAGCACTGGCTCCAAACATTACACATAAAGCCTGCACAGAAACAAATTTCAAAGAGCGATCCGCTCTCAAAATTGTAAGCCTATCACAAGGCCACACCAAACTCTACCTTCAAGCTGTCCTCTAAGGACGTATTTACAGGGGTAAAATACCCAAACTACGGAGGTCTATTACATGAAAAGAAGGTTGATTACATGACCTCTAAAATAACAATTTGAGAGGAGGCGAACTTGCACTCCTAATACACTTTGTTTTTAAAACCTAATCTGGCTCTGGGGCCACTAACGCAAGGGCTAATCCCACACTACAGAGGTGACTTAGAGAAGAACACTTTACATTACATAAACGAAGAATAGTTTGAGAAAATAAGTTCACCTCAAAACAAATGTGAGTGGGAGCTCGAGAGGGTTAGCACTCTCTATCCCAATATGTAGCTTTACAAGAAAAAGATGAAAAGAGTAATTACATTTTAGGAGAAGGTTACATGATGGAAACGCTTCGAACCCGCCGCGAGTGTTAAACTGCCGACCTAGCAAGAAAAGAAGTTATTAATAGGCCATTACCTGGTGTTGAACGGCTGAAGAAGAAAGAGGCGCTTCCCGCCTCCTGCTATGTACTTAATACACTGAAAGATGGAACAGAAGTGGCCCGGAGACCCCAAAATCAGCAGTTTATATCCTCTCGCGGAAGATTCTAGGCGTTAGGGGAAAGAAAACACCCTCCCACAAAATCTTTATTGGTTCGGGAAAAGAAACCCCTACATAGAGGAAAAAGAAACACATTATTGGTGGAAAATTAATTAAAGAAATTCGGGATTGGCTAGATCCAAACTAAGGGGAAAAAGAGGGGTATACAGCCAACTTAAACAATAACAGAAAGAAATTTAACAAGAAACAAACTTTTGAAATAAAAATTTCTCCAACAAAATAGTTCTTTGACTCCGCACTAGGTCGCACTATTGTTGATCTTCAGTAGTGTCCTCTAGAAGAGAAAGTTCACACTTCTTACTTCAAGCGAAACAAAAACACATCAAAAGTGACACAGTTCAAAAACTCAAAATTTTCCACGTGGTGACATCTTCTGAGAAAGTAGAGAATTAATAGAATAGATAAAGTTCAACCTTCCTCCAGAAGAGGAGTTTCAACTGGCGCAACTTTTAAATAAACGGTGTAGAGGTGTACCGCCCGGTACAATTATTATTATTAATTAATTATCTACTTTTGTTTTCAAGCCATAAGCTTGAAGACTGGCGCCCTTGGGATACTGTTTCTGGAGAAACAATGACATATCATTTATTTATTGTAATATTAAAGTGACCCACCACGTTATAAATTTGTCATACATCTATGGGCCAAGTGGGTACGTCACATATTGTCGCCACAACTGACGGGCTCGTAAATCATTAAGTATTTGTATAGAAGGATAAAATCAGTAGTTTGGGGGTAACTGTTGTGTATCCACAGTATATTTTTCTTGTGTGTTTGATTTTGGGGGTAACATGGCTGAGCAAGAGGAGAAAGACATGACGCTGCGTAGTGGACACGTGCTGAAGGGTAGTACTTTAAGTAATTCTAAGGAAGAGTTAGATAAATGTGTAGAGGAGGAAACTGATATTAGGAGCGAAGATAGCGAAGGGAATAAGAGTAGGAATGACGAATTTACGTTAGATTCAGACGATAGTACGATGGGGGGCGAGGCGGAGGTTAGCCCTAACAGTGAGGGTAATAATAATCAGTTACTTGAAATGATGCAGTTAATGTTAAGTAAGATAGAGGATAGTAAATCTGAAATAAAATATGAAATGGAACAAAATAAATCCGAAAAAAAATGAAATGGAACAAAATAAATCTGAAATAAAAAATGAAATGGAACAAAATAAATCTGAAATAAAAAAGGAATTGGAACAAACTAAATCAGAAATTAAAAATGAAGTAGAACAAACTAAACGAGAATTAAGTAAGGCATTGAATGAACACAAGGTCGAAGCTAATAAAAGGATGGACGAACATAGCAAACAGTTACAAGAATTATTTAAACAAAATGAAAGATTTAACAAGCAGATAGAGGAACAGAAAGAGACAACTAAGCAAAACAAACAAGTGGTAGAAAAGAAATTTGTAGAACAGAGGAGTGAGTTGTTGGGATTAATGGAAAAAGAAAGCAACAACACTAGAAAGGAGTTAGAGACACAGGTGACAAGTATTAATAATAAAGTTGAGATCCAAAAGGAAGAAATAAAAGAATTTAAAGATCAGGTACAAAACAAGATCGATACGGTTAAGTGTATAATAGAAGACAACACTAGGGAACAAAGAGAAAAGTTTGCGATGGTAGAAGGCAATACAGTGGAAATTAAGACGTTGAAAGAAAAACAGAACACTGTAGTGAATGAAATTGAAAGAAGAGATAAAGAGGTAGATAACCGCATAGCTATGGCAGAAGCACGCATACGACGAGAAGTAAGAGAAAGGCAAGGTAACACTGAGAGGCAAAGTCATGGAGGGATTTACAGTAAGGAAATCGAATTACCGAAGTTTAATGGGAAACAGACTAACCCACTAGAATTTCTGAAAATAGTAGGAAAACGGTTTGGGAAACGGATTGAGGAAGGGTTTATGGACAGGGAAGAGGCGATCGACATTATTGATCATGCTTTTGTTGGAGAGACGCGTTGCTGGTTTTCTGTCTATAAAAATAACATGAAAAGTCTGAAGGAATTTAAGACGAAGTTCACAGACAAATACTGGAACGAAACCGTTCAAAGCCGTGAAAGAGAAAGGGTAGTATTCGGGAAATTCAAACATAATGAATGTATCTCTATGACTGAGTATTTTTTGTCACATGTTATGATTTGCCAGAATTTAGACGGAATCACGGCTGATTCAGATGTAGTCAGACTACTGTTACGACATTTTCCAGACAGGGTACGCGAAGCAGCGTGTATGCAAAGTGTTAAAACTATTCAGGAAATGGAGCAGTTATTAGGGAGTTTTGATGCACTAGGAAACATTGGGCACAGAACAGGAAACTCACATAATTTTGTTCCTCATAGTGAACCTAGGGACAATAGGAGACAGCCAAACTACGAGAATCGTAATCAGTTTCAGCCAAGGCATAACGGTAGGGGTGGCGCACCTGAAAATAGAACGGGAAATGCCCAACAAGTCAGAGGACAAGTTACTAACGAGCCAAGTGTAGGTACACGATCGCAACCTTTAAACTAAATGCAGGCTGTAATGATGGGTCAGAATTCCAGCCTTACAAGGAAGTAGTTAGGAATTGTGTTATGAAACTATTGCCATATGACCTAGATGTTAAGGAAGATCTTATGTGTGAACCAGATAATAATTATTTAGATTCGGGTGATGAAGTGATTAATCCTGTGGTTCAATTAGAAGTTTGGGGGCGTATGTTAAAGCGTTAATTGATACTGGAAGTCAGAAATCATGTATTAGTTCAGAATGGTATGGCTCTTTAGTTAAACAGGGTATTATGATAGACGAGATGCCTGTTAAGTCTACATTCATTATTACAGCTGTTGGTAAAAAGTCGAAACAAATATGCAAGCAGGTTGCGGTGCCGATTTGTATAGAGGGTTTTATTTCAGTACAGGTATGTTTGGTTATTCTTCACCTTGTATTTGATCTCATCTTGGGATGTGACTGGCTGACTTTAAAATCGGCTCAGCTAGATTACGATGATGCAACGGTAAATCTGAAGTGGGATAATAAGTATGTCAAACTCGAACTGAGAAATGAAATTCAGAGGAAAACGAATGTTTGTGCTATGTGGAGTGTTATTGAGGTTTCTAGATATGAGTAGAAACCCAGTGAGGGGTTTAATTTATGCCAGTTGTGGTTGAAAGAGGATCAGAAGGATGCCTTATTTGAAGCTGCGAGTAACAGTAAATTAGAGGAAGTCCAGAGGGACGAATTGTTGGCAGTGTTATGTGAACACGCTGAGATTTTTTCTAAGAAACCCGGTAAAACACATGTTTATGAACATTCTTTTTCAGTGCTGGATGACAGTCCTTTCAGCGGGCCACGGTATGCTATCCCACACAAATATGCCAAGGCAGTTGACGATCAGATACAAGCTATGTTAGCTGATGGGATAATTGAAGTGTCTAATAGCCAGTATGTAAATTCTTTAATCGTTGTGCCTAAGAGTGATGGGAGCGTCAGACTTTGCATTGATGGGAGGGATATGAATAGACGTATTTGTGCTGACCAGTTAAAATCGCAGACTATTGAAGAGTTAATTCAGGGCTTTGAGGGTAAAAAATGGTTTTCATCTGTTGATTTAAGAAGTAGTTTTTGGCAGATTCCTTTGAGAGTAGAGGACAGGCCTCTGACAGCATTTAGTCATAAGTACAGCTTGTATCAGTTTCAGCGCGTTCCCTACGGGACGAAGACAAGTTCTGCAGCCTTAATTAGAGCATTAAATATTGCATTAGGTGATGATACAGGTGATTTCGCCACGGTTTATATTGATGACCTGGTAATTGCGTCTAGGACCTTTGAAGAGCACTTGTGTCACTTAGAGAAGGTGTTTACTAAGTTAGAGCGTGCTGGTTTTACTTTGAAGTTAGATAAGTGTGTTTTTGGTAGACAGGAGGTTACATTTTTGGGACATCGTGTATCTGCGATAGGGGTTACGCCTGAGAGTACAAGGATTGAGAAAATATTGAATACCAGTACACCTAGAAATATCAAGGAATTAAGGTCGTATATTGGAGTATGCAATTTCTTTAGACGCTTTGTACTAAGATTTGCAAACTTACTTGAGCCGTTTAGAGACTTGTTAAAAGCCGGCAGTAAGTGGAAATGGACAGAAGGTCACCACAAAGCTTTTAATGATTTAAAGGAAGGTTTCAGGCAAGCAGTTGTTCTTAAGTACCCCGTGGCAAATAAGAAGTATGTGTTACTCACTGACGCATCTCACTATGGTCTGGCTGGAGTATTATGTCAAGAGGATGACAACGGAGACTTAGGAATTGTGTCATTAGCGTCTAGAGGTTTAAGTGGACCGGAGAAACGGTATTCTATTACCGAGCTTGAATTCTTAGCTATTGTATATTCCTTAAGTAAATTTAGGATGTATGTTTTAGGTGTTAAATTTGAGATTAGGACTGATCACCATGCTCTTTCATTTATACCTACATGTAAGCTATCATCCAATAGGGTTAGTAGGTGGATACTGGCCTTACAGGAGTACGATTTTTCTGTTGTGCATATAAAAGGAAAATACAATGTCCTTGCTGATCTGTTGTCCAGAGATCAGAAGTTATGTGATGCAGGAAGTTTCCTGAAAACACAGGAAGGCATTTTAATTTGTGCATGCCTTAGTAAGGACAATAAGCCTGCTCTAAACAGATTACGCAACCTGTTGGTGGAACAGTCTGTGGACGAAGAATGTAGGGAACCTTTGTCTGTACTTCAGGGAGGTGAGCAGGTTACTGTGACTCGCGGTAGACACGTTTTTAAATTGTTAGACGGATTTCTAGCTAGAAAATGTAGCAAACATAAATGGGCTATATGTGTTCCCAAATCGCTACGTGTGGAGTTAATTTGGTTCATCCACAGGGAATTAGGGCATTATGGTGCTAATAAGGTTCTGTTTGAAATCCAACAGAATTTTATCTGGGACAAGATGGGAAGAGAAATCAGAAAGGTTCTTGCCACTTGTGATCTATGTCAGAGAAGTAAGATACCGAACCGTATTTAGAGGGACCTTGTCAAGCAGTAATTGCAGAAAAATCTGGTGACTTGGTGTGTATCGACCTTTTCGGTCCTATTGTAAAAGGAAAATACGGCTTTCAATATATTTTCGTTTTGATAGACGCTTTTTCTAAATTGGTCAGATTATACCCTATGAGGAAAGCAACAGGAAAATCCTGTAGTCGTATAATCCAAGAGAAGTATGTCCCTGAATTAGGTACTCCTAAGAGAATATTGTCAGACAGTGGACCACAATTTACATCGAAGAAGTGGAAAGCCGTAATTAGTGAATTAGGTATTACTCAGGTCCATTCATCCATCAGAAATCCTCAGGGGAACATGTGTGAACGGGTGATGAAGGAACTAGCGCGCATGTTTAGGTCACTAGTTCACGAGAAGCATTCCGCTTGGGTAGCGAAATTATCCCTTATTGAGACATGGATCAATGCCGTTCAGCACGAAA
Source organism: Anabrus simplex (assembly GCF_040414725.1). Taxonomy (NCBI): domain Eukaryota; kingdom Metazoa; phylum Arthropoda; class Insecta; order Orthoptera; family Tettigoniidae; genus Anabrus; species Anabrus simplex. Next base: position 9,908,224 of record NC_090265.1, on the reverse strand, counting down.
GTATTAGATTGACACCTTTGCAAGTTCATTTCGGTACTAAGCCACAAAATGAAATGGTGAGAGTATTGGGTATTACTGAGGTGCCGCAGCGTAATGCTGAATTTTATGTTAGATTGGCCAGAGAAAACCTAGTAAAAGCTGGCAACCTTCGAAAGAAGCAGCAAAAACGGAAGGTACTGGATGAATTTGAGGTAGGTGACCTTGTTGTTTTGAGAGTTACCATGTTATCTAACAGCGAAGATAAAGTCACAAAAAAGTTTTTCCTTTTATATCAAGGACCTTATCGTATACATAAGAAACTAGGACCTTGTGCTTATAAATTATCTGACGGCGATTGCATTTTAACGGGTTCATTCAACATTCGGAGTTTACGTAAATATATTACGAGTCCGGTGGATTTTCCATAGTGCTGGAATATAGGTCAGTGAGCCAGGCCACGCTTATCTCTTATATAATATACACCTGTCGCAGCGTGGAGTGACTGCTCTCTGGTAGGTGGAGTTTCCCAAGTTTAGTTTTGCTTGCTACACGGTGTGTGTGTATACGATTGACACGAGTTCATTACCAAGGTTACGTCTGTTCTCTTTACGTAACGCCATGTATGGGTAATCTAGTATTTGATTTAATATAACGAGGATCATTGATATTGCAGTTTAAAATTTGTAAATTCCCCGTAGACAATAAGAAGTCATCATAAAGACTTGCAATAATTTTACCCTAGGCTAAAACCCACGTGAATATGTTAGCGTGTGTGAAGTGAAAGTCATACAGCAAGAACGTATAAACACTTGAAAGAGTAATACGATATATTTTGATTGTGTAAATTTTGTACAGATATAAATTGAATTGTCAAGTGTTGCATACACTGGATTATGAAATCAGCAAGAGATGACGAACATTTGAGAAAGTGAGACATCAGAAACTCGCTAAGTTGTAATATTGTGTTTTAATGGAAATTTTGAAGTGTTATATATATTATTTGTTATTAAGTTGTAGGTGGATTCATCAAGTTGTAATTTTGTAAAATAGTGTTGTGTTGTATACAGTAATGAATGAATGTACAGTGGTTTTGAAAACAAGTGAAACGTAAGTGGCAAAGTGTGGGTGTGAGCCCTCAACGAAGTACTACTTGTTTCAGGCTCAGAGGGGCGAATGTGATATTTGGGACATCACTGCATGTTTTTAATTATTGAACTATATATTTAATTGATAAAATGTATATATTTAATCACTGATAGGTCATGTTTAAATGAATATGTATATATATATATATAGGGATTTTATCATCCATTTCAATCATCATTTCATTTCTTTGTATCGTGGCTATAACGTATTCTGAACGAACAAATTATTGGGTAAAGTATTTCAACATCACGCATATTTATAACTTGCAGTAAATTTTCCAATAGCCGTTGTGAGGTGACCAGAGTCAGCAGGCTAATTTCAGCCCAGTACCAGGAAAAGTACGTCATCGAGGTTACGAGAGATATTACCCTCTCCACCTCATGAAGAGACAGTTGATACATTATTAACACCCACTTTTCAAACTCAGCTTCGGGACGCTTTATTTCAGCGGGAAAGTTCAGCCTATGTGAATGAACGTAATGAAGCAACGTGATGGATTCATAGCAATACATCGGAGAAGGGATGAGACCTCGAATCTTACTGGACCATGTGATATGGATGATGGAAGGAGACTTTTGAACCGATATATACCACCGACAAGAGCTGGAGAAGACATTCAGATTCTCATTTAGATTCTTATTCATACTCTTACTACGATTCTACGTCTACACATCGGAGAAGATTTTAACTTAGTTCACTTCGCATCTGAGTATATTCTACTCAAAAGTTACTCTCATTGGGACTTGCTATCTCAATGACGAGAGGTAGTCAACGGGAGACCGGTTCTGACTGGTATAGGGGAGGAGAGCTCTTATTATGAATTTAGCTACGCTACTGTTCCGTAATACGGAAGAATACGAATGTATTCTCTCCATGAACATAACCCATGGTGGTTTTGCACTTAAAATTAGGACTCATTACGACTTTATGTAAGGAGTACAGTAGGAAGTGTTAAGGACTGGAAATGTAGAAGTAGGACTGGAATCCAACAACAGAGAAGGCAGCCGGTACGAGATCCATATATCATCAGCTTCAAGACAACAGAGTCTACATATGGTGAGCTTATGGCATAAGTTACTGCAAGTCTTCGCTCAACAGTTCATTTTTAAAATTAATTTCATTCAATTTTTATTTTGCTTCCGTAAGTTCAGATGTCGTTAAAACGCCGTTACGTCACGTTTTTCATCTTAATAAATAGCTGTTTTAATTTGTATTTTATGAAATGATTATTAATGATCCTTAAATTCCAAGTTAGTGTACTTAATGATTTGTGTTCCGTTCACCTCACCCCTGGGAGTTTTTTGAGTCTCATTACGCATTATTATTATTAATTAATTATCTACTTTTGTTTTCAAGCCATAAGCTTGAAGACTGGCGCCCTTGGGATACTGTTTCTGGAGAAACAATGACATATCATTTATTTATTTTAATATTAAAGTGACCCGCCACGTTATAAATTTGTCATACATCTGTGGGCCAAGTGGGTACGTCACACACTAATTCGAAACGGTTTCCTAAAGATCGGGTTTGACGTGCAGCCAACTGCGAACAATCAAAGGGATGACAAAAGATAATTGAATTGGAAGCAGGCGGGGAACAGTGAGGTATCATTGGATGGTACAAGAAAGAATAAGTGTGATTTTTAACAAGGTTCGTGTATTCTTTCTTCTTGAAACACAACCAAAACTGAACTCAGTATCTCACAAAGTTCAAAACTAAGGTACAACAAGATTTAGATGTAAATGACGTCATTGCGAGGGACGAATTTAGAGAAAAAGGCGTATGTTATCCACGGAGTCCTCAACCATTTATGAGAGGTTTTTACAATAACAATACGGTAAAAAAATGATCTTACGACTTTCCATGTCTTAGCCTACAAAAAAGGGAAAACACTTTCAGAAGAATTAAGTGAGTGCAGGGAAGATCGGAGAAGGAAGGGGTGGAATCACAACACCTAGAATCGTTCGTAAATAACTAGATGAAGTGCCACAGTTTCCAAAAGTTCACTTGCCGAACAGTTCGTTTAAAGTGAAGTCCAGGCCCAGTTTTCATAACTCAAGCCTTTTTTTTGCTACTTGCTTTACGCAGCAGCGACACAGATAGGTCTTATGGCGACGATGGGACAGGGAAGGGCTAGGAGTGGGAAGGAAGCGGCCGTGGCCTTAATTAAGGTACAGCCCCAGCATTTGCCTGGTGTGAAAATGGGAAACCACGGAAAACCATTTTCAGGGCAGCCGACAGTGGGATTCGAACCTACTATCTCTCGAATACTGGATACTGCCCGCACTTAAGAGACTGCAGCTATCGAGCTCCGTAACTCAAGCCTCAAACGGAGATACATTTTATTAGTTTTTAAACTAGTCAAAAGAAGTACTGAAGTTAAATACTTGTTCATAATATGAGCTGCCCATTGTCGTAAAAGGAAAGGAGCATATTGTGGAACTACGCCGGCATAATAACGTCCGCGGGGCAAAGTGATAAAATCATAACTCTGTGTTGCTCACCCAATATTGTTGAAGCAGTAGCAGAATTTCCCAGCGATGTAGCTGTCAGGGAAGACCGAGCCGTCGGGTTGAAGGAAGGTTCTCGAAGCACAGAACACACAGTGACGTAAGCCCCGTGCAATGTTGAGTGAGTCAGGCGATGTGCGGTGCAACAGCCGGCCATATGCAACTTTCCCCCATGTAGCACTCTCGTAACAAGATAAATGGCAGCAAAGCACGACTATAATTAGTTACGTATTCTTTCAAATCCAATTATATTAAAATATAAAATTGAAAAGAGGACCGAATTCACACGGTCACGTGCAACAAAAGTAAGAGAGACTACGCCCCTACTACAATAATAACAGATAGAGTAAAAGAAAAACCCCACCAAAGACAAAGGACTCCTGAAGGACGCCTACGTCCTAAGTATTTTACTTTTCACTGCCGTTCTCTACGACAGCTTAAAAGTTAAGAGCTAAATGATTGAAGGGACACTTGTGACTGCACTGCTAATAGTGTCTTTGATCACTGTTACACCGTGGTTAGTGTTCAGCTACTTGCTGTACGATGGATGCTAACTTGTGGTCTAACGCCTCATTACGAGAAGATTATTGGCGATGGATTTATGTTTCCCTCGACAGCCACAATCTGTCAGTGGCAAGCATGAGTATCACCTTCACACAACAGTCAACATTTCTCATGGGTGTCTACCAATCAAAGTAATGGTACTGACAACACAGATAACCGCTATTGTAATGGGGCAGACTTGCGCTGAGGAGTAACAAGTGACATTAACACGATTCAGATAAAACTGAAAATATTTTGACACAATCCTACACTTACTTATTTAGTATATAAAACAATTGTATTTCTGTACTTCTTAAAGTAAGATTGTCTTACTTTTTATATTCAACAGAACTTGTCAAGCACTTCGTTAATGATAAAGAAAAAATGATTGATTTTAATTATACACTGATTTACAAAGAAATTGCGTACCATAAATGAATCGTAACATACTTCTAAAAGCTCAATATACCAGAAAACACAAGTTCTGAAACAACGAAGTTGATTTCAAGATCACTGTACAAGGTCGAGAGCGTTAACTTAAAATGTACTGAAATATACTTGCGGAACACCATGTGTGCTCTTACGTTCCTTTATGTTTAACAAAATATTTACAGAAAGTCTATAAAAAGTAATTTTTCAGATTAAATATAACTTGGAAACTGTCATCAAGAATGGCAGTGAGAAATTGTAGTTCAAGGGAACACATTAAACGTGTCCTTCACGTGTCCGTACTATGATCATTACCTTTTATAATAGAAGACCCCAGGGAAAAATTGAGGTGTCATGTTTTTACTGTTTTCACAAGACCGTTTTTAAAGTGTGTAATCATAATTTTGTTGATTAAATTAATTTCATTCACTTGTCCGGAAGAGATAGATTATCAAGAGTTCTATAAATGAAATACAACTCTGTTTACATAAAAGACAATAATTAACTAAGACTACAGACAACGATGACGCATGCAAAATCATCCATATACTTGAAAATGGCTCAGAGCGAACCTGCACGTCCATTGGCGTGTTTGTTTTACCTCGTGGGAACTAGAACTCGGCGTGCCGTACGATCCCTTCTTGTTTGTGTCTGATAGCCCGTGTTCCACTGACATCCTTACCCGCAAGATATATCTTCTTCTCGGATTAATGATTTAATTTAATTATATATTAGTATACAAGAATATTTAAGCTGTTTTCTACTATCCCTCGTGTTCTGATGGGCTGGTTTAGTTCGGACCTCCCATCCACATCCTTGTGCGTCAATCTAATTTACTAATCGAACTTATGTGTTAATTAATTGTAAAATTCCCTCCTTCTTGACATTAAAAGTATGGGATTAGTCTGCACATTGACGATGTCCCTTACCACTAGGTTTCTTTGGAAAGGTACCATAAATTTTTAGTGCCTTCAGCAGAATAAGGTCTATATACAACCTCTTTCCTGAAAGCATCAAAGGGAGAAGTCCTATTCACGACCGTTTTATTGTCACGCTTGCCCCGAAGGCATTAATGGCTTAATCTTGCCAGATAAAATAAAACATTGCTTAGTATGTTTTTCTAATAATAGGAAGTAATTTTATTATTTCTCTCAATGGTATTACATTTGTTTTGGTTTTGTTTACTGGCATTTTAAAGATTAAAGATTAATTTTGAACTTCCCCTTTTCTAATCTTTACGATGTTAGTAAATTAGATGAAATGTGAACTACTATCTGAGCTGTATTGACTAAGGTAATTTTCTAGTTTAATGACTTTCTCATTTAAAAGTGTATATCAACAATGTAATTAAATTAAAAATATCAGTATCTACCAATTACAAGAAAACAAAATTACGGTATTTAATGTAGATCTATTACTGTATACATTAGTTACAATCCATTTAATAATTTTGTTATTCGTATGTTTAGTTTTGCATTTCTTTGAGTTTCTATGTTGACGTTAGAAAGCTATCTTGGATTCAGGAGGTCAAATGGACTATACCGCAATTGAGCTGTCTAAGGCATTTGATAGGGTACATCATGGGAAACAACCGGCAAAAATGAGTGCAATTGGACTTGACAAAACAGTGACTGAATAGGTTGCTATATTTTTAGAAAATAGATCTCTGAGAATTAGAGTAGGCGAAGCTTTATCTGACCCTGTAATAATTAAGAGAGATATTCCTCAAATCAGTAATATTGGACCTCTATGTTTTCTTATGTATTTAAATAATATGAGTAAAGAAGTGGAATCAGAAATAAGGCTTTTTGCATATGATGCTATAAATAAGTTACAAGATTGTGAGCAACTGCAAGATGACCTGGATAATGTTGTGAGATGGACAGCAGGCAATGATATGATGATAAAAGTGGTTAAAAGTCAGGTGTTGAGTTTCACAAATAGGAAAAGTCATCTCAGTTTTAACTACTGCGTTGATGGGGTGAAAGTTCTTTTTTGTAAATCACTGTAAGTAGCTAGAATTAAGGGTACAGATCTCTGCACACGGTAACGAGGGTGTGTAGGGGTTTTAGTAAGGGAGAGGGCATATAAGTCTCTGGTAAGACCCCAACTAGAGTATGAGACCCTCACCAGGATTACTTGATTCAAGAAGTGGAAAAAAATAAATAACGCAGCTCGATGTGTTCTGGGTGATTTCCGACAAAGGAGTAGCGTTACAAAAACGTTGCAAAATTTGGGCTGGGAAGACTTGGCAGAACGGAGTCGAGCTGCTCGACTAAGTGGTATGTTCCGAACTGTCATTGGAATGGTATTAGTATACAAATAAATTTGAGTGGTGTCTTTAAAAGTATGAATGATCGCAATATGAAGAAAAATTTGTAATTAAGAGAACAAATCCGGGCAAATATTCGTTTATAAGAAGGGGAGTTAGGGATTGGAATAACTTACCAAGGAAGATGTTCAATGAATTTCCAATTTCTTTGAAATCATTTTGTAGAAGGAAAACAACTTGTAGGGAAACTGCCACCTGAGCGACTGCCCTAAATACAGATCAATATTGATTGATTGATTGATTGATGGATTGATTGATTGATTGATTGATTGACTGAGCGATTGATTGATTGATTGATTGATTGATTGATTGATTGATTGATTGATTGATTGATTGATTGATTGATTGATTGATTGATTGATTGATTGATTGATTGATTGATTGATTGATTGATTGATTGATTGAGGTATTTAATTTAGATCTAGTACTGCAAACATTTTATTATTATTAGTACGTTTAATTTTAAATGTCTTTGAGTTTCTGACGTTAGTATTATGTAGTCAGTTCGTTTTGTGTGTATTCATATTTTTGTCTTAAACACTAGTGTTATATGTAGTTTGTCAGTTTCATATTATTAATATGTGTGGTGAAGTGCAAGAAAGGGCCACGGGCCTTAACTACGGATTTTCGATCTATCCATCCTCTTCTTGAGCTTATCGAATTTTAGGTCAGTTTGGAGTAATATTATTTTTGTATAATAAATGTTACTGTGAATTGCACCAAGTTGTTCCCGTGCTACTTTTCGTTGATGTACATGCACGTGATTGTATATGATCCGGTATTGCTGTCTGCACAGTTCCTTTGTAACAGGTCTCAGATTAAGGTTCAACTACGGGTTCTGGTTATTGGTTCGTGGCTTGTTGTCTTCAAACGTGCTGTAATATAATAGATAAAAGTGACAAAGGTAATTTTAATGGTCCTTAAAAATTCCAAAATAAAATAAATGCAAAGTGCATATCAATGCGAACACTGTTGATCGCAACTGCGAGCTCACTGCATTATTTTTACTTCACCTTGATTCAATCTCACAATATTACCATCCTGGGAGAACGCACATCCCTAATACTTGAAATTATCTACCTGTTCCAGTTTTGTATTCCAATATGACATTCAGTTCACTTGAATTTCGTGCCTACTGATATCAGCTTAGTCTTGGAAAAGCTATGTTTCATACCATACTCATTGCACCTATTTTCAACTTCCAGGATATTAGACTGCAGTCTTTCGGCACAATCTGCCATTAAAGACCAAGTCGTCAGCATAGGCCAGATTGCTAAATATATTTCCATTATTATTATTATTATTATTATTATTATTATTATCATTATTATTATTATTATTATTATTATTTTTAGTTCCGTTTAGGCCTGCTATGGACCACGTGGTTCTTACCTCTAGCAGCTTTCTTCTTTGACCAGTACTCCTTCATTCTTGCACTGTGAATGTCTTTTCGCTCCTGAGTCCATTTCACACCTCCTCCCGGACGTACTGTTTTTTCTGTTAGTGACTGGAGAGAGTTTGATGTTCTGATCAATGTTCTGTACCTATTCCTGTCATAAATTTCACTGGGAGCAATGTCCAATTCTTGAAGGTCTTTTCTGACGAGTCTTGCCCTCTAGAGATGGTGTGGAAGATTCTGGAGGTGAGCCTCTGATTGTCCATTCTCATGACATGACCATAGAAGTTCAATCTCTTCTTCCTCATAGATGTTGTAATGCTCTCTAATTGTTGGTACAGTTCGTTGTTGTGCCTGATTCTGTACTTGTCGTCTTCTTTAATAGGGCCCATGACTTTTTCTCAGGATCTTCCTTTCCTTCAGCTCCAGTTTTCTAAGTTGCCCTTTTCTTACCATGTTTAGGCATTCTGAGGCGTATAGTACTGACGGTCTCACTACAGTAGTGTAATGCCTGATTTTGAGGTTAAGGGAGAGGGATTTGGATTTGTACATACTCTTACATAGGTGGTAGGCATTTTCCAATTTGATGCATCTGCTGTTCATGGCCTGATCTTCATTCATGTTTGGGGTTATCCATTCTCCTAGGTATTTGAAGGAGTTAGTCCTTTGTACTGTTTTGTCCCCCAGTGGTATTGATTTGGGTGCATCTTTGATGTTGGTGATAAACTGTGTTTTGTTGATGGCGATCTTCAGCCCTACTTTAGCTGCTATGTGGTCGAGAGAGGATAGTTGATGGATAGCTTCCTTCACACTGGATGCCAGGAGTGTAAGGTCGTCTGCGAAGGCTAAACAGTTAACTGTTAACTTGCCTTTCTTGTAGCCAATTCTCAATCCAGAGTCATCCTTTAGCATTTTCGTCCACTCACGAATGACTTTCTCAAGTAGGCAATTAAAGAGGATTGGAGATAGGCCATCCCCTTGTCTAACACCTGTTTTGATCTCAAAGCTCTGGGACAGTTCCCCTCTGAATTTGATTCTGGCTGTAGTGTTTGTAAGAGTTGCTTTCACTAGAGCCAAGGTTTTCTTCTTCTTCTTCTTCTTCTTCTTCTTCTTCTTCTTCTTCTTATTATTATTATTATTATTATTATTATTATTATTATTATTAACAAATACATCACAATTGGGATATACCCCGGTGACAATGATCACTTAGAGTAGTGTGATAATACAGTAAATTTAAAAGTAGCTTCACATTACAACTCCGTCATATACAAATTCAGAGTTACCTCAAATAACTCAGATGCCTTAATAATGTAATTTATAGCAGATTGAGTGTTGCATTAAAATACGACTCCATCATATAGAAATTTACACACGAGTTACACTAGACTGGAGTCTACCGGGCAAGTTGGCCGTGCGCGTAGAGGCGCGCGGCTGTGAGCTTGCATCCGGGAGATAGTAGGTTCGAATCCCACTATCGGCAGTCCTGAAAATGGTTTTCCGTGGTTTCCCATTTTCACACCAGGCAAATGCTGGGGCTGTACCTTAATTAAGGCCATGACCGCTTCCTTCCAACTCCTAGGTCTTCCCTATCCCATCGTCGCCATAAGACCTATCTGTGTCGGCGCGACGTAAGGCCCCTAGCAAAAAAAAAAAAAAAAACACTGGAGTCTAATGCACTCCAACCATCAATTCCCCGATTAACAAACGAATATTCATCATAGTTTTCAGCAATCTGCGTTTTAATTTATGCGACTGTTCTGTCCTAATTACGTAACAGTGCTCTTCTAGTTTACTGACCAAACTTGGTTACTCATTATACGTGGCACGTTCGTTTCCTTCTAGTCACACGATCATTCAGCACGAATAGTGAAGCCTTTCTCAAGTTCCTTAATGAGTCCTGGTTGTTACGGACCCCATACGGCTGCTCCATATTCGAGGACTGGCCTAATGAGTGATGTTTAGCCTGCGCCTTCGCCTGGGAACCCCCGTCACGAAGTGTAAGGACTTGTACGTCTGTCTACGTGAGTGTCGCATTCTAGATCTCTCTTTACGTTGATTACTAGGTAAAAGGTGAGTCTTAGGGTACTTACAATAATTTTCAAGACGTCGTCAGTACTGATCGATCACCTGAAGGCTCCATATCCTTAGAGATATGACGTGGAAGCAGCAAGATCACGGCACAATACTAAACAAACGGAAAAGGGAGCATCATTAGCTAACTGCAATCGCAGGCGGCTTTGGCATATTCTTCATCATATAAGGGAATACAGGCAGTCAATAACTTTAAGGACTAGTAGCACTGTAAGACTCAAAATAGTAATCTAAAACACTGTAAGTAGCAGCTCTGAAATTTGTACATTAAATATGTCAGCTCTTTGATTCAACGGGCGAAGACCATTCTGAGGACGCTCTGGCCTACGCAGCGATCCACGCGCCATCTAAGAGAGGGGCTGCAACCTAATCAAAAGTGCTATGGAGTCTTAGGATTCCTGGCTCCCTACAAGTGGTGACTGAAAGAATGCTGACGGGGCCACGATATGTTAGGGAAATCTGGGATCGTGTGTGCCTCATTTTGTGATGCAGATTTCCTCCAAGATAATACTCGGCGTCATAGTGTCATGCTTTGAGATTCCACGGATATGCTCAAAGAACTTCTGTACTGCAGATATACCACTCTATTTCGTGTGTTTTGAAAGCGATCTAGTGTGATTTCATCTTCGTTGGAGTGGAACATCTTTCCCGCTAACGTGGAGCCATCATAGCGTCTTGAAGTATACATTCATCTCTTTTTGACGAAGAAATTGAATTTTTCCTCATAAATCGTGTATCTGGAGACCTATATTTTGATAATGAAGAAGGATGTTGGCCACCAAAGTCTCCAGATATCCACCCACTGAGGACGATTGGGACCAGATTGGACGTAAACGATGGCAGTGATGGGGTGGATCTGACGCCTGTATGTCGACCGTATCGCATTCTTTCTCCGTACTACGGGTGGTCGAACAACGTACTAAGTCAACTGTATCCCACAAATGCTTACCACCCTGCAGTACATCCCTGGTGTGGTACGATATTTCACCGTTTTATTCATTCAGCGGATTTTATTTTTCTAATGAGTGTATCATGAGTAATACAGTGAGTTTCTCTCATCTGTTGGCCGACAGGCGCGCCCTTATTATCTGCCGCCCGTTGACTCATCACTGCCCGCTCCGCGGCACAGCAATAAAGACAGCACTTCGCTCACTATATCCGTACGTGACATGAGATAACAATTAAAATTAAGAAAACAGGAATTAAGAAAATTGTAAACCAAACCCCACGGCACTTAACGCCATTGAAAGGGCCTTGGCCTGCCTAGCCCGAAGGCCTGCAGATTACGAAGGGCTGTGCGGTCAGCACGACCCATCCTCTCGGCCGTCATTCTGGGCTTTCGAGACAGGGGACGCCATCTCACCATCAGATAGCTCGTCAATTCTAATAACGTAGGCTGAGCGGACCTCGAACCAGCCCTCAGATGGAGAGAAAAATCTGTCACCTGGCCGGGAATTGTTAAAAATTCCCTTAACAGATGTACCTTCTTCTGAAAAAATACTCAAACCAGAGCCACAAAAATTTGCATGCATAATATTTAAACATTTTTTGAGCTTCTGAAGTAAAAATATTGCCCTATTATTTATAGGAGTTGAGAACTTTTTAATATCCTGGTTGAAAACAAAAACATTCTGTAAAACTTTCTGTGGTCTTCAAGCTGGCCTTCGTGAACTAATCAAGACTTCCATAGCCAGATCAATATAATGTCTATGAGACTAGCAAGTTTCAAATATATTGATGTGATATTTTCTGAGAAAAAGGTCCACGAAATTTCAAAAATCTGATTTACGGAAAATCCAAAAAGAATATTTGACTGGTAGCTGGAATCTTATTATACCCAGAGTGCAGAGTTATGTATTTTATTGCCTCAGATACAATTTCAACACAATAATTGGTACACGAAATTGTTCAGGGATAATTGGAGACTGTTTAAAGCTCACAAACGAAAATTGAAATTTTTGAGCTTACAACGTTTCCCGCTTCAAGCTTGTGCCTTACGACAGGAGATGTTTCCGTAACCCCTCATGCTGAGCTCTTTGAAACTCCGGCTTCTTGTGCAAGTCGTCTTAGGGATTTTGTAGGCATGTATTATAATATCTCTGCCATTTCGTTTACTTTTTTTCTCGTAATTACACATTTTAACACTTCGCTTCTTATCGAGTAAAGAAGCAGTACCTTACGAGTTTCCGCGCCGTCACTGTGTGTGAAGGGCGTACACTGGAAGCCGTGTTAGGAATCGACTAACAATTTCCCTGCGAGACTCCGTTTTGAAATCCTCTACTGCGTACACATGTGGAGACATTATGAGAATTAAGCCTGAATTAACACTTCACAATACGAGAACAGTTGGAGCACAGTAAGCACGGACTTGAAGAACTGAGAAGTGCCGGCATTTCCTTGCTGTCGCTCCGCTATATAATGGGCAGTGACGAGTCAACGTGAGGCAGATAAAATGGGCGCGTGTGCTGGCCAACCGATGAGAAAAACTCACTGTTCAATACCTTATTTTGAATTGTATAATATTTCAAAGTCGATCACGTACACTGTGTTGGCCATATTTATTGTTATTGCAAAAGCTCTCCTAATTCTCTGAGTGCAAATATGAATACACCTGATTAATCATCAAACATAACCAGAAATGAAACAATTCTAGGAATTATTGAATTATGTTTTGTGTTGTCACATTGTTTTCAACACTAAATCTGCTGGTATATTCAACATCGCCTGTCTGCAATTCAGTTTCTTGTGTTCGAGTACAAATAAAACATGTTTCAGAAAGAGCGAGATTTAGGCTTTGCTTCGGATTCATGATATCATTTGGTTCAGATTCTCAAAACGCATCCCTCTCCGTAGGGGTAGTATTATATTTCCTTCGCGGACCTTCTCGTCGCATTTGCGATAGTTTCATTTTTCAAAATATGATTTTTCAGTTAATAGAGGAGGATTGAGTTATAATTCCTCTTACCCAATAACTAGGGCAAATCTCTGAAGGGATTTCTTTATGTAGCGTATGGATTTTTGGATACATTCTGAGGACCATAATTACATTCATCAATAAAAACAAACATCCAGTTCTTTGATGTATCTGAGGGAATTCGGGGTTGTCATTAGGAATTTCGCATACTCTCCTCTGCAAGCTCTATTTCCGTAGTCTCCCCTAACGTTTGAATGGTCTGCCGTGGTGCGCCTCACATGCCCGTTCTCAGCCGACTGGTGATGTCCATGGTGCAAGGTAACAGTTGACATGCTCCTGGTCCGGGAATCACTGGGATTATGTCAAGTGAGGAGGATCTGAGGTCAGGAATATCCGAAAGCAGTGCTACTTCAGTGTTTGTTAAGATCTTATTGTATTCCGTGGATTATTGAAGGGATATATTACATTATACGCATTACATAAAAAATGGCTAACTAATAGGAAAAGTAGCACACTTCAAAGTTACGCTGTAAGTGATCTATTAACTATACTCAATTACTGGATGTCGTTGTCGTCGTTTTCCATAGTCTGGTTTGATGCAGCCCTCCATACCCCTTTATCCTGTGATTATCATTTAATTTCTACGTTCCTACTACATCCTACATCTAACCTAATCTGCTTGTCTATCCCTACTGTTCATACCATATAAACGTCCCGCAAGAACTAACTGAACAAGTCCTGGGTGTCTTAAGGTGTGTACCTATCATTTCACCTCTTCTTCTTGTCGAATTTAGCAAAATCGATCTCCTCTTACCAATTCGATTCTGTATGTATTCATTCGTGATTCGATCCGGCCATCTCACTCTCATCATTCTTGTGTAACAGCACATTATTAAAGCTTCAATTGTCTTTCTTTCTACACTTTTATACATTGCCACGCTCTGGACGCAAGTCTTCGTAAACGTCGCTCTAATTCCTATATCAATATTCTAAGTGAGAAGTTTCTTTCCTTTAAAGGGACCTTCCTTGCTTATGCTAGTTTGCATTTTATGTCCTTGTTACTTCTTTGATCGTTTGTAGTTATTCTACCACCCAAGTATCAATATTCATCAACTTTCTTTATGACTTAATTTCCTAATTTAATATTTCCAGCATCACCTTACTTCATTTAACTCACTTCATTACTTTTGTTTGTAAATTACTTATTTTCTTCTTCTAATCCTTACCCAAGACTCTGTCCGTACCATTCAGCAATTTCTGCAGATCTTCTGCAGACTAAATCATCGGTACACCTCGGAGTTTTGATTTTTTCTCCTTGGAGTATGATTCCCCTTCCAAATCCCTCCTTTATTTAATTTACGACCTGTTCTATACAAATATTGAAAAGGAGGGGTAAGAAACTTTAGTCTTGGCCGACCCCTTTCTGGATTGCTGCTTCTCCTTCAGTGGATTTAGCAGGTGCTCTCGTGAGTAACGAACACGTCTCAGAAATCACCAATCTGGTGAACCTGTAATTGCAGTCCGCTGATAAATATTTCTTGAACTCCCACGGAAATAACATTGATTGTAGATGAGCCAGTTCCTGGAAAAGAAGCCGCTTGATCCAAATGTCATCAAATGTAAAAATGTTCTAGTTAGAAATCACTGCACCGTAATATGTCTGCCATAGAGTTTCATATACTTGTCAGAGAGTTCATGAAAAGATCTGTCAAAACCAAACTACAAATAGGTCAGGAATTGATCCCTCAAGTAGAGAGGAGTAAAGGTGTGTCGGGCCCCATGGGTAAATGCCCTATGGTTCATAGAGTCCCGGGTCCCATTTTTGTATTGTCCCTGGACATATTTTGTGTTTAATTGAACTACATTCTCTAAAAAATATTTGATAAATAGAGGTTTTAATATTGCACCTGTGCTAAATGAATATGATTTTTGACTGGATGTCTGTCAGGAACTACAGGCACAAATTTCCTGACACTTTGGCACCCACTGTTTGTCTACGAATAATCTTCTCACTGTGCGCTTTCTTCATGTAACTAAGAGCTTGAGGAAATATCGTATCAAGTAAGCGCCGTTCTAATCCTCAGCCCAGATTTAAAAGCCTCGAACTGACCGAAAAATGAACACAGAGCCTTCGAATGAGAGAGAGGCAATCTTTCTCTACACCGCAGAACTGGATAATAATAATATTATGGCGGTGTGGTTGGGGGGCGCCCAGCTGTGAGGTTGCAGTACGGTGATAGTGGGTTCGAACCACACTGTCGGCAGCTCTGAAGATGGATTTCCGCTGTTTCCCATTTTCACACCAGGCAAATGCTGGGGCTGTACCTTAATTAAGGCCATGACCGCATCCTTTCCACTCCTATCCCATTGGTATCCCATTCCGCTATAATAAATATCTGCGTCGGTGCGACGTAAAGCCGAATTTAGACTACTATCAAACAGAGAGCTACATTTAAAAATTGAAAAGTGAGAACTGTAATGAGGAAAAGAAGACTCCATTTCTGACACATCTATAGAATGAATAACAAACAAATCTTCAATTTATTGAACAGTTACAAATTCAAGCCAACGTTGTCCATTAAAATTGAAAAGCATATGAAAAACGCTGGATCTAAAATAGATACGATAGAAAACAGGACTCGTTTCAGAGAAGGTACACGAAAGGCAGGTTTTCAAGAGAGAAGTAAATTAACAACTGGACGAAAATCGACTCAGGGGGAAGAGGAGCAACATGCTCAGAAAATGAAGGAAACGAAGAAAGTTAAATGCAAATTAAAGTAACCAAAGCTGATTTATCGTACCCTCAAAGCGGTTGTGTTGTTTGAGTCATCAGTCCATAGACTGGTTTGATACAGCTCTCCATGCCACCCTATCCTGTGCTGATCTTTTCATTTCTATATAACTACTTCATCCTGTATCGGCTCTAATCTGCTTGTCATATTCGTACCTTAGTCTACCTCTACCGTTCTTACCACCTACACATCCCTGTACAAGTTTTAGGTGTCTTAAGATGTGTCCTATCATTCTATCTCTTCTTCTGGTCAAATTTAGTCAAATGGATCTCCTCTCACCAATTCGATTCAGTATCTCTTCATTCGTGATTCCATCTACCCATGTCACCTTCAGCATTCTTCTGTAACACCACATTTCAAAAGCTTCTGCTCTCTTCCTTTCTGAGCCAGTTATCGCCCATATTTCACTTCCATACAATGCGACGCTCCAGACGAAAGTCTTCAACAACCTCTTTCTAATTACTATATCAATGTTCCAGGAGAACACATTTCTTTTCTTAAGAGAGCTCTTCCTTGTTTATGTTAGTCTGCATTTTACGTCCTCCTTACTTATGCTCATTAGTTATCTTACTAACCAAGTAACAATAGTTATCTACTTCGTTTAAGACTTCATTTCCTAATCCAATATACCCTGAATCACCTGAAATTGATCTAACGCACTCCATTACTTTTGTTTTGGACTTATTTATTTTCATCCTGTATTCCCTACCCAAGAATCGTGTCCATAGCATTCAGTAATTTCTCCAGAGTTTTTGCAGAGTCAGATGGAATAACAATATCATCGGCAAATCTCAAAAATGTTATTTCCTCTCCTTGATACCCTTTCCAAATTGCTCTTTGATTTCGTTTATTGCCTGTTATATGTAAACATTGAAAATTAGAGGGGGAAAACTGCAGCCTTGCCTCACTGCTTTCTGGACTGCTGCATCTTTTACAAAGCTCCAATTCCTATCACTGCAGACTGATTTTTGTATAGATTGTAGATCAATCTCCTTTATCGGTATCTGATCTTATTCACCTTCAGAATCTCAAACAGTTTGGTCCAATTAACATTATCAAATGGCTTTTCTTAAAATAAGAATGCCATGTTAGTGTTCTTGTCCTTCCTAATTGGATCCTCTAAGATCAAACTTGAAGTCAGGGTTGCTTAACTTGTTCCCACATTTTTTCTGAAGCCAAATTGATCTTCTCCCAAATCAGTTTCAACTTGTATTTCCATTCTTCTGTAAATAATACGGTTCGGTAGTTTTCACACTTGTTAGCACCGGCTTACTTGGAAATAGGTACAACAACATAAAAATAAAAAAGCAAGAAAAAAAAGTTTACGAAAATGTTTGGTCCAGTCTACACAGAGGGATGAATGAAAAGGAAATCTCATGAAATTTATTGCCATACGGACAAAATCTCAGATACCATCATTAAAAGGAGGTTGAAATTCTATTGGTCACATTCTCGGAATAAACAATGATAGACTGACCGATATAATTCTAAATCCTGCCCTCACACTAAAAGTCAAGAACAACTGGCTAAATAATTAGAATCAGATCTTCAGGAAATCAACATCAACCAGGAAACTGTGAAGAACCAATCCGCTTTCAGAACACTAATTAATAATCATTGCTTCGCGGAGCCAAAAGCTGGAACTAATAAAACCTGAACAGAAATACGTAAGAATAATTTCAGTGGGAGGATGAAGAGATTTTGGGAAGAGAAGAAGGCAAAACAATCAGATAAATAAGATCAACAATACTTCTCAGTTCGGCATAACGATGTGAAAAATAAAAAAAATGAGTGTTATATTAGCGGGATGTAGGACTCCTTCATTTTCGCGCATTTCATGAGCCTTACCACTCACACATTTTCCTTTCAATTTATAGGAATTCTTCAGCTCGGCTGGAGGTGGAGTCAAACAGTTCATGGCGCTTGCTGACGAGTCTATAACTGTTGTATGGTGGTGATTCAGTGTTTGCATCCAAAGTTGTATTTTACATACCATTCGCTGTAAAACTATTCACCTTGATCATATTCTTCTTGTTCTGTACTTTAATGTAACATTTTGCAGAGTACTGATATTTGTACAGTACATGAATGTCATTATTATTCACTTGTATTAATGTTCTTACAATGAAACTCATGCATGCGCGCACCACGTTAATTCGAATACAGTTTTATCAGTTTTTGAGCTTTAATCGCCGTCCAGTTCTCCTACCTCTTTTCATCCTTCCTTCTGTCTATGGCGCTTCGGTACGGGATCTAACTTTTACTTGAAGCCCCTAGGTGGCCTTGAACCTCGACTTAGTTGGTATTGTTTCCACTCTCGTCTCCAAACCACCACCCATTCAATATATAAAGCTCCTCTACCGCGCATAATTCTGCTGGTTTTTCTCCATTTCTGTTACATTCTTTATCCTGGCTATTTCTATTAACTAGTAATACCCCGTCCTCAAGTTGACAGTAAACTGGTTTTTGTCCCCTATCCTCGCGTTAAGATCGCCCATAATAATAATGCTTGCCTGATCATACGTATTTCTCATTCGTCTAATTTCTGTCGCTAAATTGTCAAAAAAATCATTCTACGCAAATGGGGAGCTCAAAGGTGGATTATATATAAAAGCTATACATATTTCATTCCTCCAATTGACCTTATCTAATATTCTTATCCAGATTAATTCCTTAAACTCAGATTCTAAGAGCTGTATTCTATCTTTTAAGTTGTTTTTGACAACCACTGAAATTCCGCCCGATATCCTTCCTCTATTGGATCTCCTTGATCCATATTTGCTAGTTGCTTTACGTCGCACCGACTCAGATAGGTCTTATGGCGACGGTGGGACAGGGAAGGGCTAGGAGTGGGAAGGAAGCGGCCGTTGCCTTAATTACGGTACGGCCCCAGCATTTGCCTGGTGTGAAAATGGGAAACCACGGAAAACAATTTTCAGGGCTGCCCACAGTGGGGTTCGAACCTACTATCTCCCGAATACTGGATACTGGCCGCACTTAAGCGACTGCAGCTATCGAGCTCGGTTGATCCACATTGACTCCATACGATACACACTACTATCTTTAAGTCTTTCTTGTAATCAGCCCAAGTTTCTACAAGCCCAAGGATGTCCATTTCTTCCAGTAGCTCTTTAAAGTCTTCGTTACCTATTTTGCTCCATACTCTTTCAATGTTAACACATGATACCTTTAACTATAGCTATTTTTTACTTCTATGTTCTAAACTCTTTGACTTACTGTACCCTACGGGGCACATTAATACTGCAGGATGATACCTACCTGCTCTTCTGTTCTTGCATACGGGCACCAGCTCAGCTGCAGTCGGCAGAAATGGTCGATAATTTGGTTCTTATGACGAGAGGATCATGGGGAACTCATATACTACATTAAACTACGAAATGAGGAACACTTTCGCTGTGATCATAATTTTGAGCATGAGTTTGTATTCACAACACAAGTTAATTACAAGGATTGCACCTGTAGTGCCAAAATAAGTGCGCCAAAGGCTCACATCTACAAATTAAAAGGAAAACAAAGAAAATACAATCTGGATAATGACATTATGCTGAAGTTTGTCGATCTGTGAACCAAGAAAAACAGGATGTGTTCTCCCACATGGAAACTGCATCCCTATGTCTGCGACATAAAATGATATAATGGTAGAATCAAGGATACCCGCAGAGATTATCGCTATTACGAAAGTTTCCTCCCATACCGGGATATTTATATACACAAAAATAGCAGCACAATAAGTAATAAAAATAATCTCAGATACCTATTCTAGCGCCCTCAATTTCATATTTACACGGACGTGAACCCACGTCCACCAGGCAGAACTTTGTGTCAACAGGGCGATCATAACAGTAGCATAGTGCCAAGATCACATTAGTAGAATACACAACCCTAAGAATGCGAACCAAACAAGAAAGGAATAAGAGGTAAAATGGGTAAAATGAATGACGCACAGTGTTTGCAAAAGACTCCCTGCCAAAGGAGAATGACCGACCTCCAAAGCGATTTAAAAATGGCCGAGCTCACCCCAATACAGAGCAGGCGAACATTGACCTGCCGTCAGGTCTGGAGCCCCTCCCACATCAAAAAAAAACTTGTAAACAAACTGCCGCTAGACGTCTTACCCTACATTCTTTCACAAAGGGACTTTCAAGCTTCTACACATAGCAGCAAATGGCCACAAAATAAGTGAGGAAAAACATATCTCATATACGCACCAGACTTCATTTAATGACCCACACGGGTCGCAGTTAAATCACATAACATGTTCTACCATATCATCACCTCAAACCATCACCGTCAATATGCGGCGTGTCAACAGTAACCTTGGGGGCCAGAGGTTCAAACCCAACGTTTGACAGAGTAGCATAGAATCGAATAGCGTTAAAACCTGCGCCTCCGCTATAGTTTACGCCCGTCTAAGGCACGTAAATAGAGCCCCTTAACTAAATAAATACCATCAGCATGCATACCTTACATTACGCAGGTATGTCTGCCCTTCCCCTGGAATATAATGGGAATTACACATAGTGATCCTGATCCTACAAGTAAAATGTATTTCACGACCGACCCAAAGGAAAATATCCGGTCTATCGTACTCAAACAAATATGTATCACTAGGCACACTACCTCTCGCCGCGATAACAAATATTACCTCATTGTCTGCTTTACACAAAGATACAAAAAACAAATCTAACTACTCTTACCCTTAGATATATCAAAACAATCTTAATACGCAACCTGATGGGCCACAATCAATGCTATATTAACATTTACACGTTTAATTCTACTATCCCTGCGTGACACCTTAACTCTACCATATGTCTAGTAATTCATGGTCCACTTATCTCATTTGATCTCCTCCTCTCTCCCTCCGGGTAGGCTAGCATGATTTAGCCCATCATGGTAGAGGTCTCAGCCAGGGTCGTTTCTTGGAGTCCGGTCTTCCTGCCCCGCTGGCCCATGGTGCTGTCTTCTTCATGAGGGATGCCTCGTTCAAGGTAGCGTCTTCGAAGACACGTTCTGAAGTCCTTGCACCTCACTCCCCTCGGAATATCTCGACTTCTTACTACAATGAAATATTCACTTTAAACATAACGCCACATTCTGGACATTTATTTAGGTTGAGCTAGCACACAGCGCTAACACTTTGCAATACACACTCCTCGTCCTCCATTCTCGTATAACTGCATACTCGCTAACTTGTGCACTGTGCCATAAAATATTTTCTGCTCTAGAGACTATCCACTCGGTTATTGTGTTTTTATGCCCGCTTAACTTGGATTCAACAGTCTATCAGAGGATAAATATAGACCTCCTTAGCCTATTGTCCACACTTCCTCGGCACCTCGGGAGCTTCGCCCCTACCGCTATTTATCCGAGTCTACAAGTACGGCTTTCTATTGTTACTGATACCATTAAGCACACGCGATCTCATTGATAGGTATCTGAACATCGCGCCACTTACACATCCACCACCTGTACTCCGTAAGTCTCCTATCCACTGGATCAAAGTTATCGCCCTGTAATAATTACACACTGTCTTTGTTCTGAACAAAGGATTTCTGGCGCAATCTAGGCAGACGTGCGACGCGTGCCGGCAGCAATATGATAGTCAACTGGATGATCTTCCCCCATATCACTCAGATTTTATATGAGGCAACACACCAAAGGACGCCAGGGAAAGCCCCGAGAAACAACTTGAGTCTGGAATGTGGCCACTACAGAGCTTACCACGGTGGTTCTGCTTGGTACATATTTGTTGATCTAATCATATGTTAATAAACCTAGAGGTATCTACAGCTTCGTAAAATTCTAGCAACCATTTCCATCTTTTAATTTACCTGAGAAACCTTCAATTACGGGAATTACGACACAATTTCCGTAATGTGGTGGGCCTGTCTGCTCCCGCTAAAAATCTCTGTTAAGATAATAGGTCTCTCCCCCAGACAAAATCCCATCTCTCTTTCTCTCTTCCTCACATATTCTTTCTTCGTCACACATGACCACGCCTTGCCTCGGGAAATCACCTTCTCGCTTCCCGCTCTCTACATAGCATCACGCCCTCACAAGCGGCGTCCTACTGCAAAATTTTTACTGCGTTAAATATCCATTCTCGCAGTCAGATATAAAGGTACATTACTTCTCGTCATTCTAGATCTTTCCACTTCCATTATACTTCCCTCCGGAGAGCAAATAACGTCCTTCTCAGATAGTTCTTCTCTGAGTTTTAATCTACTACCTGAGCCCATCCCCTTCTTCTGAAAAAAGTCTTTTAGACTCACTGACCTACGCCTGGAAGTATCCTCAGCTCCTCCACGCGGCGCCGCTGTTGACATCCGGCTCGCCTCGTCGTTCCTCCCACTGTTATTTAACTCCGCTGGAAGATCTGACGTAGGCTGTTGAATCACCTGTCCGGGGTTATCAACTCCAGCATCGCACGTATTCTCTGGAATCCCTTGTGTCATCACTCCTTCACCATGCACTTCCGCTGATGACCCAAACTGCTTACTTCGTTCCTTAAACATGTCACCCAGATCACTGACCGTCCACGTTCTCGCCCAACATGCAAGCAGTTTCCTCTTATAAATGCCCGTATATTCGATTTTCTTGCTTGTCGTAAATGGAATTGTAGAACTCTTTGCTCTTGGAGGCATTTTCTGTCCATATCTTTTTTTATCCAAATTCTGCTGCCCTTCAAGTTCCTCGCACTATTCAAAATTCGGCTTGCCATTAATGAGGAAACAAACTTAATTCTAACGGGTCTTCTTCCTCTATTCTTTCCCATCCTATACACATCATCTATCTCCCTTTCGGTACAAGCAATGCCTAATTTCTCTCTCATTAGCTTAAGACTGAGCTCATCAATTCCATCTTAGATTCTCCTTCGGTTTCATCCAGACCGTAAATAATAATATTTCTTCTCTTCTCCTCCTCCGTTCTTCTGCTATCTCGCCATTGAAGTACCTGTACTTGTTCTTCTAGCGCCTGTATCCTCTGATTTATTATAGCTCTTTCTTCCTTGTCTTCTCTTATCTTCGCCTTTATTTCTGTTAGATCTTTGGTTATGCTGTCCTTCATATCGTTGATTTGTTGGAACTGTGCTTCGAGCATTTCTTTGGTCTGGTCAGCCTGAGAAGCATCGCGGACAACTTCCTTGATTTTCTCAATGTCCTCCCATGTCAATGGGCCTGGGTTCATCTCGACGCCTCCGATGACTAATAGAGTAGCCACTATAGCTGCCGCCATCAACAGTTCTGTCAGTCCTATTTCTTTATTAAATCCTGATTTACACTCCGTCTTGATCCACTTGACCCGGTTGTGCCATCGCCCTATCACACTTCTATACTGCTGCACTGTTACGCCCATATTGCTTTTCCTGCACTTCCGCACCGTTACCACGCACGTCTGTTCACTAGCTCAGCTCAGCAAAGACATAGTTGGTATTGAACCTTGACTTAACTGGCCTTGAACCTCGACTTAGGTGGCCTTGAACCTCGACTTAGTTGGCCTTAAACCTCGACTTAAGTGGCCTTGAACCTCGACTTAGGTGGCCTTGAACCTCGACTTAGTTGGCATTGAACCTCGACTTAGTTGGCCTTAAACCTCGACTTAGTTGGCCTTAAACCTCGACTTAAGTGGCCTTGAACCTCGACTTAGGTGGCCTTGAACCTCGACTTAGTTGGCCTTAAACCTCGACTTAAGTGGCCTTGAACCTTGACTTAGGTGGCCTTGAACCTCGACTTAATTGGCATTCAACCTCGACTTAGGTGGCCTTGAACCTCGACTTAGTTGACCTTGAACCTCGACTTAGGTGTAGGTGGCCTTGAACCTCGACTTAATTGGCCTTGAACCGCGACTTAGGTGGCCTTGAACCCCGACTTAGTTGGCATTGAACCTCGACTTAGGTGGCCTTGAACCTCGACTTAAGTGGCCTAGAACCTCGACTTAGTTGGCCTTGGACCTCGACTTAGGTGGCCTTGAACCTCGACTTAGGTGGCCTTGAACCTCGACTTGTAAGCATCCTTGATGCTGATTTCCGTTCCTTGTATTCCCATTTCTTCCAGGAAGCTCTTCACCTCTTGATACCAGCGCACGGTAGTTTTGCTATCTCAAAACATCTTATTATCTGATTGGTGACTCTTCCCGGATTCATTCTGTACTAAGAACATGGCTCTCCTTCTCCTTCCGTCTACAATTATTTTAGTGTTGAAAACATTTCTAACGAGGTCTCCATACCATGAAGAGCGAAAAATTAAGCAATTTCCTCAATTGTGCCGAAATTTGAAGGGATAAAGTGCCTGGAAAGGTTTAACATTTTTGAGTCTTGGATAATTCAATGAAACTAAAAAGCAAATGTCGAAAATCATTTCCGGCCCAAAATATAGTTCTTGAACTTTTTTATTTACTCGTCTTCTTTTTTATTCAAATCCTAGCTTAATTAACTTTATTTCTCTAACGTGTCCCTTGGTTCAATACCCTCAGGCATTTTTGTTTTTTGAAAAATATCCACAAGGAATGTTGTTATTAGGGCTTAAGTGAAACTCTACATCGACTCACATTAGTGGTCGAAAAAGGCTAACTGCTAATCTAATTGTCCGGACAACGATGATTAAGAAAGGGATTCTAATATCTAGGAATAAATAATGATTATTTTCTCATACTTTATTATACTTTATTTACCTGAAATTCGTAGCTCATATTCCAAGACATTAAGTTGCTTGCCTGAAGTCTACAAATGCGGATATTATAACTACAACCCCCATCATCGGTCGATCCTGGCTAAGTTATTGGTACGAAGTATTCTGGAACTGTAATTTCTCTGATTGAACTCGTGTAACTCCCTTTCTCAAAATAATGTCATTAAAGTTTAACACACCTCCATTTCTTCTTTTCAGGTGAGTAATGAATGTGGTGAACTGCTTTACGCTGTGGTACAGTCAAAATATCTACTGGAAGATGGGACCAACACAGTTCTCTGAGTACGTCAGTGAGAACGTGCCCGTCCAGTTCCACCGGTAAGGTAAGTTCACATTCACTTTGTTGTGTATGTTTTCAATTTGAACTTGAAGTGTATGCTCAGAAGGTATAACAGTTACTGATTTCCATAAAGCAGTTTCAGAAACTTCTTAGTTGTGGGTACAAAGATCCGCGATGATTCATAATTTATCAGCTGCTTGAAGTTCGTGACAAATTGTTTTGTTCTGAATTACCTTTATAGAAAAGATTTCTTTGTTTCATAGATCAGTATTCGACAGGTCGCTACACTGCTAATAAATACATGTTTAAGGTAAAGTCATGCTCCAGCTCTATGTTTCTCATGTGCAGATTGCCAAGGTTTCCAAAACGTAGCAGTATTATTTATAAAAGCTCCTGATATACTCGTACTGGATAAGAGGTAATTCGTTTCCCGAGAAAGCCAAAATGAACTTCAAAGGTCGTCTCTGCACCTTGCCTTACATTGAATTTGGTCCTAGAACGGCAAGGAATTCTTTCGTAACTTGTCGTTCGGCCCGCGATGAGATGGGCAAAGTGTTCTGTACTATCTGCGTCTGACGAGGAGTCGCGACTGCACGAGTAACAGTTACAAACATTAGTCGTGACAAACAACGAGTGCTCTCTCCTTATCAATCTGTTCGTGATGCAGTACTCACAGTAAATGTGTAACTAAAGCACAATTGGACTAATACTTAGAAATTTCACGTCACTACCTCACTTCGCAAGAGTCACCGCGGACGAGAAAGTTATTTGTTGTCAGACCTTGAAAGCTGCATTCAACCGTGACTACTCCTCGCACCTCGAACCCCGCATCCATTTTTCGTCAAACGACTCTAGTGATCGTACTGTCACTAGGATGCTAACTGAGCGCTCAGCCTTTCCTGTCGCTGTTTAACCTCCGATCATATCTTACATTTCTGGTAGCACTGAGGCATCCTACACGGGCCTCCGAGGACGACAGCTGATATGGAGAAGTAATTAGGTTCATAATACCGTAACACAAAGAAAACATGACTTACAAAAACAAAAATTACTTTTGTTCATCTCCGTTAGTGACAATACACTTTTGGCAACGTGTGCATAGCTGCAGGAAAGAGGCTTCGTTTGGAATAGATAGAAGCACCGATGTTACATTTCCGTGGGTGTCCGTCTTTCAGGATTAACTTGTCGCAGGGAAACTAAAAGAAAATTTGCAGGCGCCATATCTGGAAGTACGATGGATTTTCGAGACGAGGCGCATCATCAAGGGATTTCTGCCCATCCCAAACCAATCGTAAACTTATTTCACGTTCCCTGAACAGTCACCAACATCGGATGCGTCGTCTCCGCCGCCGGTTTTGCAGTTTGTAACAACACTTGCCTCGCTCCATTATGCTATGACAGGATTCTTCATACGCACTATGTAGCGCTTCTCGAGATGTCTTCATATTAACATTCACACGTTGCCTTTGTAACATCGATCAATGCACCTAATTTTCAGTTACACCTTATAGAATACTGATTTTGCAACCTTTCTCAAAATTCCTGTTGTTCCTTTGTCCCTTTACTTCTACAACCTTTCCTAAACATTTTTGGAGATACCATGATATTCCAGCTACTGGCCAATCCAATATTCTTGAAACCGGAGCGGTGGCTGTGAGTGAATATGCTGATTGTTGGGCGGGAAAGTGGGACCACCGGTTCCGGCTCTGTCTCGCAACGCAGTTTGTTTCGTGATTCTGTTCTGTTTCCTTATGTCCGTACATAATCCTCTCGTATTGCTAAGAGTGTATTTCAAGATAAATTCCCTAGTGTTCAAATTCCTAGTTCATAGATCAGGTAATCATTTTCGAACTCTCCCATAGCCAAGCATTTCGACACCTTTATTTTACCAAGCGGGGTATTTTGACTACCCAGTACAATTTTGTGATATACTGTAATATTTGTTTTTAGACTCAGTTATTTCCATTGTCACTGACATCAGAATTGTCTAAACTTTTCAAAATCCCTGTGTAGATAATCCTTTCGGCATCGTAATCTGCAGTTGAAATCTATTATAATCGTGTAATTTCAGCACAACAGCGAACGACTGATTCAACTCAACCATAGTAACTGAAACAATGGATAATAATCTATGTATATTTTTGAGCTAAATAATGATGTAGAGTAAGATTCAACAATGTAAAAATTAAATAAACGTGATGAAGAAGAGAAATATTTCGTAAAACGCTTCATTTTGTACAAATGGGAAAATAAGACGTTTCATACCAAGCGGGGTAGTCTTACAACGCCACCAATATATCCCATCATTTAATAACTAAAATAATGTTACGCTTTGGCGGAGCAAAATTAAAAACAGAACCTGGTAGCGTCCTATTTCTAAATTTGCTAGCTAAGCACTAAAAGTATACATTTACACACATTCGACAGCCGAGCTAACAACTTTCACTGTCACCGCAGGTCACGCACTTCACAGCAGTGGCAGTCACTCACTGACTGAGTTCACGACTGAACGACACCAACTCCAACTAGGGCAACTCACTCCTGTCTGCGCCAGTCATTCCAGAACAGTCCGGATGCTGGTTGTATCGAACCTCGTAATATCCATAGTTCTGTGCCATGCCACCATTGGCGGAATCGGGAGAGGGACCGGCCTAGCACCGAAGCCTTGTTCTTGATTGGTGCAGTCGAAGGGTGGGCCCATACGGTGACGTCACGAGCCCATAGCAAGTTGGCATGGCGGGGGCCATAACCATAACAATACAAAGAAAATGGTCAGGCACGAGTGCAGTCATTTTAGAACAAAGTCATGAACCCACAGGTATGTAGGTCTTCAGATAAAATGATTACAGCGCAAGTATTTCAACCGTCTTTTTTTTGATAGTCTGTGACATTTTGTCAGAATGCTCATTTTCATCCACACTCCTTCTGGGCCAAACATTTTTCTAAGGATTTCCCTTTCTCATCCTAGTTAGTGGCCTGCCTCCAATGATCAGGGTTTCTGATTAGTAGAAAGCTTTAGGCCTAATTACCGGTTTATAATGTTTTAATTTAGCGTTCCGAAATAATGATTTTTTTGTACTTATTCTCTGTGATTCAATCACTTAAAAAATTTAGATTTTTTCACTTTGTTTCCTTCATGGTTTAATCCGGTTAAACAGATGATTTCCTCTAAATATCGATAAATTAAAAGAGTTTATTAACGCAGATTTCCTTCCGTCCGTTCTACTGGACCGATTTACTTTATTCTCTCCCGAATTACCTGCCGATGAACCGTGATAGGACTCACAGTTCAGCCAACTTTGAGTAATCATAAAATCAATCCACTCCAACAATTACAGGCGAAGGCTTATCCTAACCCGCAATACATTCTGTACTTAGCTGGTTGCTAAGCGACCAACACTTTCATTGATATTCTGATATTTTACCTTCATCCTTAGTAATGCCATTACTACCTGTCAAGCAAAAGAGTATACACTTCCTCTGATCACGGAAGAATACTGTTCCCTGCTAGATACTCTTTGATTCCCTAACCTTTGCCAGCTTCCAGACATATTCAACAGATGGCAGAGCCTTCCTAATAACTCACATGATGCTATGAGAGAAAAGTCTATGTACAGTCGAAATCTTCAGTATCTTCAGTGGCGACAATGAATGGAAAGGGGGATGAAGTGAGGAACCACATGCCTCCTACAAGGCAACAAATGAATGGATGAAAACCATAACGGTATAAG
This sequence comes from Anabrus simplex, assembly GCF_040414725.1. Taxonomy (NCBI): domain Eukaryota; kingdom Metazoa; phylum Arthropoda; class Insecta; order Orthoptera; family Tettigoniidae; genus Anabrus; species Anabrus simplex. The sequence continues at coordinate 9,879,367 of NC_090265.1, read as the reverse complement.
TAGCATTTTGTTCATTCAGAGAAAAAGGCATTTAAACATCTTATCACTCATATAAAGCATGATATTTGTACTAATACCACCCATCAGTAGAGCGCAGAATATTACCGCTATCACTTGTATCTCCTTACTGGTGAAAAGATACATCCTCCCGGAGTTACATCCTGCACTCAACTCATTTTTAAAAAATGTCACTTATACCGTTATGGTTTTCATCCATTCAAATGTAACGTGTATGTTAACTCATTGAGGGTCAAATTCTCCAGTTTCTTTGCAATTCTTCTCGGCTATGACTTCATTACTACGAATAATAATAATAATAATAATAATAATAATAATAATAATAATAATAATAATAATAATAATAATAATAATAATAGTTATCTTCAAAAACCAAAGTAAAAATAACCTGGCATTAAATAATTATGATTATAAGAGACGCAAGGGCGTTTGGAAAATTGTTCTTATGAAGTTACTGTCAGCGCTGTTCAAACAATTAAATGCCATATATTGGGGCGGGATTACATCATGCACACTTCATCGCAATTAAATTACAGTTAATGATTTGCTTTTTCTTGATCAGGAAAAGCCAGTATAGCCAGAATATTTAACCATAGAAACTTCTTAATCAGTTCCCGAAAAATGGAGTTGGGAGTGGCCTCCAAGTGCGCAAGGTCGCAAACCACATCTCCTAGAAGACGGTTGTCTTGGTAACTTCTCCTTCATGCTCAGGGTTGACCAAAATCTTCACACAACGTTACCTGTTTCCTTTTCCACCCGGAATTCTGATCGGGATTGTACAAACCCACCCCAGTGTGACATACGCCTTATACATTATGTGGGAACACCTGTCGAAGAACAACGTAGCTACACTAGAAAGAGTGAAGGCCATGTGTCTTGAAAAGTTCTTTGTCTGGCAGAAAACGGTCCTTCGAGACCAACCTATGTGCTTACAAGACAACAGCTCTATATAGAACTGCGATTAACAATACCATTGCGTTTTACGACATAATGCCGAGCTTTACGTCAAGAATTGCAGGATGATAAAGCTATTATATCGATAGATTGTACCAAACTGACTGCATGATGACCTGAGAACAGATGAATTCTAACTACGAAATGCGGGATACCATAACACGCTTCTTATTAAATTTTGATATTAATTTTGATAAATCCATTGAAAAGGACAGAGAAAGCTGTATGACTATCACAGGCGTCTGACCTCAGGGACATTGCCAAACTTGGTCCTGTAAGTATTGAGGAGATCCGTCCATGTAGGGTTTTCTCATATGAGCTTTGGTGTCCAGTTTTATGTGAAATTGGATGAAATTTATCTTCAGCTAGCAATCAGATCTTAACCGCTATTGCCTATTGTTGTACAGAATTACCGGATATTATGCGGAACGCAAATTTCTTCTTTGCTTTCATCACATCAAAAAGTTTTTGTCTATGTAAGGAATAATTACGTACATTTTTGAAATCTACAAAAACTGTCACAGTCCGTCTGATTATCATATTATTCTTTCTTCCTTATGCCCATGCAAAGAGCCCGTTCGAACTTGTTCGTTGGCCTCATGGTGTTCGTCTTCTTATCCTCCCAAAATCTCTTCGCGAATGCACTATCTTGCACCTTGCGTTCTGTGGACCACTTCCTACCAGTTTTATTTTCAGCTTTCTCCACAAATTTGTGCTTGGCTACTTATACTGAAGGCTCCACGATCTTGTAGGATGTCATGCGTGATATTCACTTCCTAGTTCCTTATAGCCAGTTTATTTTGACCTTCTGGTGATCCTGTCTGTAGCGTTTGATTTATTGGATGGGTTTTAAATAAACTGTATGACAGAAAAATTCAACCTATTCTCTTCACAGACGAAACAAGGTTTCACTTACGTGAGTTCGTACATTCTCAAATCAGCCGGTAATGGAGCGCCGAGTCTGTCGCTGTCCATTCTACAGACGTGAACATAGAGTTTCAGGCGCCCCTTGCGTAGTAATTCCACGTTAGTCTGTACGCCGTGTGTAGTTTCCTGGCTCTCTCTCTACGCTGGCCCTAGTGTATAGTCCCGATGGTACTATTATTTCTCCAAGTATTTGAAGGTGGACTCCTGTGGAGTTGTGCTGTTTTCATTCTTTAGCGGAGATTTTTGTTGATACATTGATGTAGATTGTTCATGTACTGGGTTTTGTAGTACGATATCTGAAGGCCTGTCTTTGATGCTATATGGTGTAATATCTCTACGACGTATCTAGGTTCATATCTGGTCTTAGTACTGATCGCTAGATCATCAGCTTCACTTTGCTTCCCAAATTTCCGATGCTTACTTACCCCTTTGACGTCCCTTTCCCATTCTCTAATAACTTTGTCTATAACTAAGTTTAACAGAATAGAGGAGATTCTGTCACCTTCAAGAACGCCCGTACATATTTCAAAAGGCTCAGAAATTTCCCCAAGGAATTTCACCTTAGAAGTCGTGTTCGTAAGAGTTTATTATTATTATTATTATTATTATTATTATTATTATTATTATTATTATTATTATTATTATTATTATTATTGTTGTTGTTGTTGTTGTTGTACCGGGCGGTACACCTCCACGCCTCTAATTCAAATATTGCGCCAGTTGAAACTCCTCTACAGGAGAAAGCCTGAACTTTAACAAACTGAATTAACTCAACGGTTTCTCGGAAGATGTCACTACTGTAAATTTGGTAATTTTGAAGTGTTCTGAACTGTGTCTAGTTTGATTTGTGTTTGTTTGCTCCGTATCAAGAGGTTTGGACATTCTTTAACAGATGTCTCTATCAAAACTTTGATAACGCACTCTGGTGTAAAGGAATGAACTTTCTTGAAGAAATTTAGCATTCATAAGTTTTGTTTTTACTAAATTTTGTTCTGTGGTTTGGGGGTTGGCAACAGTTATCCTTTCTTTCCGCCTGTTTTGAATTTAACCAATAACTAATTTTGTAATTAATTTCTGACCAATAGTGTCTTTCCTTCTCGATGTTGATGTGTAACTTTTAGCGACCCAATAAAATTGAGGGGGTGTGTCTACTCATTCCTGAAAGGTCTCGAATTTTCCACGAGGGTATAAAAACTGCTGATTTTCTTGTCTCCTGGCCACTTCAGTAACATATTTCTTAGTGTGTGAATATGTAGCAGGGGGCGGGAAGCGCCTCTCTCTTCAAGCAGCAGTTCATCTACAAGGTAATGGCCTGTTAACATCTTCATTTCTTGCTAGCTCAACAGTTTAACTCTCGGGGAGGGTTCGAAACCTTTAGTATGTAACCTACCTTTTAAAAATTTAAATTCTTTTCTGTCTATGTAAAATCTATAAATTATAAATCTATAAATTACTGCAAAGCGGGGATAGAGAGTGCTTCACCCTCTCGAACTCCCCTTCATTTTTGTATAGGAGGTGACTGCGTTTTCATAACCGTTCTTCTTTAATGTAGTAAAGTTTTCTCATACGTGTCACCTCCCTAGCTTGGGATTAGCCCCTGTATGATCGGCCGAGCGCCACGTAGGTTTTAGACAAAAACTTGGTGTAGGAGTGCAAGTTATCGCCTCCATTCAATTTTGTATTTTGGGCCATTTACTTAACCCGTTTTGTTTTTCTTGCTGCGAAGGCCCAGTAGATTGGGTATTAATTACCCCTGTTTCCTTGTGCGCCTTAAGGGCAGATAGAAATGAAGTTCGTTGTAGCCTTTGATAGGCTTGTAAAATTGAGAGCGGGTCTGCTCTTTTTCTTAACATTGTAATTAGGAGCAAGTGCTCCTCGTACTTAGGGGTTTTCTGCCCTTTAGCAATTGTGGTGTTGAGCTGAGAGCTCAGAAATTAATCTTGGGGCTCGAAGCCCAAATCTTGTAACGAATTGTAATTTCTTAACTTGTTTTCCTGCTACTTGGTACCTGTTACTCTGTTGTTGTTGTTGTTTGTTGATTTTGAAAAGAAAATATAACCTTTGTTAAAGTTTTAAATTAACTTTAATTTTGTAGTTGAGACCTATTCCAGCCCGCACCTTCTTTTACCTCTAACTACCACGGATAACTCCTTAACAATTATTATTATTATTATTATTATTATTATTATTATTATTATTATTATTATTATTATTATTATTATTATTATTATTATTATTATTATTAATTCGTCGTGTTCGAAGATTCCAATGATCGCCAGTCGTGAAATAAACACTGGCTGTGCTGTGTAGGGACCGGAAGTGTCGTTGTGAGCATACCTCTTTGAGATAAAGCCCAGGTTCTTGCGAACAATATCTCCTCTTTCTTGTAGTGGGCGTCAGCAAAGCTCTGCACACAGTGTTCGAGGCTGGATGTGTTTTGTTTTGAGACGCCCGTCACGAAAGCCCTCCGAGCTTTTCCTTTTTCATTTCCTGTATAAAGAGCATTCTCCATTCTTCTCCGGTGTCTGTTTCTGGACGAGGGGAGGTAAGCGGCTTTGCCATTCACAGTTTCTCCTGCCAGTTTAATAAATAGCTCTGCCTTTGATTGTAATGGCTTGAGCTTTAATGTTCCCCTTATCCACCGTGCATTTAGCGTGTTGCATTTTACAAGCGCTGACATTATCCTACCACAAGAGATCAGTTTCTCCCGTCTATGGACTAAATGCTTCTACTTGTCCGTATACAGCGGTGTGAAAATTACTAGTCCCAAAGGACAAGATGAAAAAATACATTTGGTTTAGTTTTTCCTGCACATGCCCTTCTAATTTGAACCATGGAACCCCATGTGTGTCTGTAAATTACTAATCCAAATGATTAACATTTGTGAAATATTGTATTATTCATAATATTTTCCAAATTTAATGTTAAGATTATATCGTTCTGTTTGATCTGTAGACAATTATACATCATCATTTTTCGAAAGTTTGCATAGTAAATAGTACAAAGCACAGTGAAACATATCAGCAATCATACAACCACGTCATATAATTCTATTTTATCTCATTACAATCAAAATAGGAATTTAAAATCCTCAACGTTGGATTTTAATATTGATACAGGATCCAAATTGGCTATAAAATCATCAATAATGTAATTTAAAGAGATATAACTTGTGTTGTATAATTTACTTTAAACTGACAATTTTGTGGGCAGGCAGTACTAATTAATACCACAACGAAAATAATAAAAAACAGCGTTGAGTCTAATATTATTCACACCTCTGTACAGGATGAAGCCGAACTGCAGCTGCAATCTTCCAGAGGTTGTTCTGAGGTAAGGTAGAGGGATCATATTTCGTCCTCATAGCAGATTTGGAGTTGTGGAAATTCAGGAATATTATGGACAAGGCTAGAGCTCGGTGTATTCCCCACTTACGGGTAGATTACAATGATACTTCTGTAACGTCAATGGTTGGCACAAACAGTACAAAAACTAAACTACGAAAAATGTGTTCGTAACTTCGCCCCCCCCCCCCCACCGAACAAATTTATTATGTGTCTTACCAGATTTTTGTGGATCGCAGAGAGATGAAAGAAGGTGCGGGCTGAATTTCTCCATCCACTATATCAAGGATTAGCTTAAAACTTTAAATAAAGGTTATATTTCTTTTCAAATCACAAACTTAACAAACTTTCCACATTGTGAAGTAACAAGGTTACAGGTACAAAAGCAGTTTGGAAGTCACAAGTGTTGAGCTTCCAGCTCCAAATATACAAGTTTACGACATCGCAAATGTTGCGTTTAGTTGGAGAAATCTCCCAATTCAAGAGCACTTTGCTCCAAAGGTTACAAGTACAGCCTTCCAAAGGCCCCACTCAAAATTATACAAAAACCAGAAAGAGTTTACAAGCTCTGCGAATTCAACAAAGGAGACTGGCTCTCAATTTCATACAGCCTGATCAAGGCAACATTACACAAAAATCTTACAACTTCTGGTCTCTCTAGGCCCAACCTACACTTAACTTTTAAGGTCACTTTGAAGAAATAATGATCGATTCGAATTATAAGGGCCTAATGACCATAATCAGATACAAACATATTACAATACATTTGTATGGCACTGGCACACCCTTCGAAAAGTGGCTCGACTGATGGGTACCGAGCCCATCGAGGACAGAACATGGCTTCCCAAAAAACAGCCAGCGGGCTAATATTCCTTTTAATATCACATCAATTTGACATTACAATCACATGACATAAATAACAACAGCAACAAACAAATCCCCCATAACACTGTTGCTGAAATGAAAGACATAAATATTTACAGTTGACTGGATGGAGATAGTGGGAAAGGATCCCACGAGTTGTCGATCATCTGGTAGTCTGTTAGACTGCATTCCAGAATGCAAGCATTGTCACAGTCTTCACGTTCCCAAACATGAGATCACCTGGTCGCAGAGGAGACAAAATGACTCAGTCACCATGCCTTACCCTCGGCTAATGAGATTGTGTGTATAACTCTCTTCCTCTGGACTCGTCCTCACTGGGGCACACACTCTCTCAGACCCTGTACAGCTCATTAAGTCAGCCACAATACAATTCTACGGCTACACACAATAATCATGGCTTATTAAGGCCTCCAACTCAACAGTCCCTGGTTCGCTTCTGGAGCACGTTTACGGTTTTCCTGCCAAACTCACAGGTTACTTTTCTATGAACACGCGAAAAATTGTCTATTTCTTCATTTTATCTTCACATATTACTTCCATTTCTAGTCTGATGTCGTGGTACTCCGAAACTCAGAACCGTTCTGTGACGCCATAAATCAACTCCTGATAGCACTGAGGCGCGAACATCTGTGTCACCCGTTATGCAACCATAATGCAAGTGACAGGTAAAGTATTACTCAATAATATTATATGTTTCTTGCTTTAGTTTCGTTCATAATTCATGGCTACTCCCGCTATTCATGTTCTCGTACAGTTCGTCCATTTCAAACACAGCTACAAAAGTTGCTCTATACACGCGCTGTCCTGTGACCTGACAATTAACAATTCCATACCAGCAGCAGCAGGCTGCATAATAGATGCCGGATATATTTACGTATGGAATATTAAAATACTGTACCCTGGGCCTGCAATATTAATCGCAGGTCTGTGCAATTAGTAAACAGTTAGTTGAACAGCGCTTGTACTATTCAATACTGAACTTTGTAACACAGTGTAGTTTTTACAGGAGGTCGTCCGGGACCTCCGGGGACGATAGCTTTGTATCCAGCGACGATCATGAAACCCCTTTCCTGACATTATTCATACAAAGTTTGATAATTCTCTTGTCTCTAGGGCGGTAGTAAATCGAGTGGGGTTTGTTATAGTCACTAAGGTACACATATGCTTCGTATAATTTCACCACATGTTTCCATCTGTCCCTTGCCAGATAACACTCATATAGCTTTCGTGCGTCAGTGCGACGTTCCGAAATGCATGCCCTTGTTGATTATGGTGTTAACAGCTTTGTAGGGGGATGGTAAGAAAGTGGACATGGCTTTAAGTTATGTACCATTCCGGCATTTACCTGAAGGAGAAGTGGAAAACTACAGAAAACCACTTCGAGGATAGTTCAGGAGGCAATCGAACCCTCCTCTATTCAGTTGACATTCCAAGGCTGAGTGGACCCGTTTCAGCTCACGTAGCAATTTTCAAATTTCGTTGCAGAGCAGGGAATCGAAACTGATCCTCCGCGATTGGCAGCCACTACATCACGAATGCGGACACATGTCATTTACTTTTTGTAATACAATTATAATCGTTACATTTCAGTAATTAATATACATCACATCGGAGTAGAAAAGTGAAGACATGAATTCTGGCGAAGATAACTTTCTTCAGAACCAGTAGCTCCAAGAGTTCTGGATGAGGTATCTCCTTACCTCTCTGGTTCTTCCAAAGAGATTCCAATGGAGTTCTTAATATTAAACACAGATATACAGCCATGTAGCGCGTCTTTCCGGTAAATTTCCCCTTAAAACGTTGGCATCGTAATTAGAGAACCAATTAATTTATTTGAAAATGAAATGGAAAATAATTTCTAACTCTACGTGAGATCGGTGGATCACCGACCCTTAATTTAGAGGTCGACCATTATTTTAAGACAGCCACCGCGCGCTGGTATATTCACGATCACTAGAATTTCGAGTGAGAAGGTCATTAGGTTACGTTAGGGTGCAGATATCGAGCAACCCTCAGCATGGAGAAGCAAGGCAACGTTTGTTGGTGGGTACAGAGTTCTTCTCCACAACATATTATAGTAAGAAGAAAGAAAAGTTAAACCCCATCCGAAAACAAAAATATGCATTGTGACATGGTGATTAGTGTGAGGTGTTTGTGAGAAAATATCATTTAGAAATTTTCAGGATGTCACGTTTGATCTCATCTGGTGATAAAAGCCACTTGACCCTTCGCGGACAGTGGTAATTCATGGCTGTAGGCGGCGAAAAATTTAAAATAAAAATGCCGACAATATTTTTAAAAATGTACTAAATCGAACAAAATATATCCAAATTAACCACATGCCTTGTTCAACAGTGTAAATCCAACTTTGAAGTGGTTTGAAAACAAAACTACGGGTAAATATCGCCTTACTGGGAGAATGGAGCAAGTGACACTCCATGGTATGACTTTACAACAGTTCACTTTTGTACTTATTAGTCTTCTGTAGGTTCATATACTGATACATAGTCGGGGATAAGGTGAGGTGAATTTGTATGGCACATTTGAAATTCATTTGTTGATGCGCTTGTGAACGGTCGGCTATTGAGAGTGCTCTTGCATTTTCGTAATGATATCGTAGTTGAAACCTATTGAAATTGTTTAATTTTGTGTGTTTGTTTCATCAGTTTAGTGCTATTGTGTATGTTCCGAGGTATCTGTGGAACAGCAGAGGGGAAAGAAGGTGCGGGGGTGAACAGGTCTCAGGCTACGAAATTAAAGTTAATTTAAAATTTAACAAGGTTATATTTTCTTTGCAAAATCAAGAAATAACAAGAATGGCAGGTACAGAGTAGCAAAGCAACTATTCGAGAATGTACAATTACAGAGTTACAGGATTTGGGCTCCGAGAGCCAGACACACAATTCTTGAGCAATTAGCCCAACTTTACGATATACAGAATTCAACAAAGGGGCAGAAGACCCCAATCATGCCCAGAAGCACTTGCTCCCAATTACACAGTAAAGCCTCCTTGAGGCGCGCAGAAAACAAAATTTTCAAGAAAGAGCAACTCGCTCTCAAAATTTAAGCCTGTCAAAGGCCACACCAAATTCCACCTTCAAGCTGTCCTCTAAGGACATAAACACAGGGGTAAAATACCCAACCTACTGAGGCCTATTAAGTGAGAAAAGGTTAATTACATGGCCTCTAAAATAACAATTTGAGAGGAGGCGATCTGCACTCCTAATACATTTTGTTTAAAACCTAATCTGGCTCTAGGCCGCTAATGCAAGGGTTAATCCCATACTAAAGAGGTGACTTATAGAAGAAAACAATTTACATTACGTAAAGGAAGAAAAAGTTGCGAAAATAAGTTCACCTCAATGCAATATGAGTGAGAGCTCGAGAGGGTTAAGCACTCTCTATCCCAATATGTAGTTAAAACAGAAAGAATTGACACCGAGTGTCTTTACATTTTTAAAGGAAAGTTACATGGAAAAGGCTTCGGACCTGCCCCGAGAGTGAAACTGCTGAGCTAGCAAGAACAGAAGTTATTAAAAGGCCATTACCTTGTGGATGAACTGCTGCCCGAAGAAAGAGGCGCTTCCCGCCCCCTGCTACGTACTTTACACACTGAAAGATGTTACTGAAGTGGCCCGGAGACCCGAAAATCAGCAGTTTATATACTCTCGCAGAAAGTTCGAGGCGTTTCAGGAATGAGAACACCCTCCCACAAAAACTTTATTGGCTAGGGTTAAGCAAGATATTCAAGTTGGAGAAGATACACCTGATTGGTCATAAATTAATTAAAGAAATTCGGGATTGGCTAAATTCAAAACAAGGGGAAAGAAAGGGTTATACAGCCAACTTAAACAATAACAGAAGGAAATTTAACAAGGAACAGACTTTTGAAATAAAAATTTCTCCAAAAAACAGTTCTTTCACTTCGCACTAGGGCGCCCCATTGTAGTTCTTCAGTAGTGTCCTCTAGAAGAGAATGTTCATACTTCTTACTACAGGTAAAACAAAAATACATCGAAAACGACCCAGTTCAGAAACTTCAAAATTTCCAAGTAGTGACATCTTCTGAGAAACTTGAAAATTAGCACATTAGATAAAGTTCAGACTTCCTCCAGTAGGGGAGTTTCAACTGGCGCAAAGTTTGAATTAGCGGCGTGGAGGTGTACCGCCCGGTACAGTGTATATTGGTGTTTACTGCTTGTTGGTAGATATTGGAAGCAGTGATATTTGTTTGTGTTATGGAGATTTCCGTCGAATGGAGAGAAGTGAAAGCAGGTGCTGGTTGGAATGGGTCTATCTATCTATCTACGATATTAAAGATTAACTTAAAACTTTAAATAAAGGTTGTATCAAACTTAACAACAGTCTATCAGGTACAATGGCAATTTTGATTCAAACATAGAAAAACCCAGAATAGGGAATTTAATACTTTTGGGCTTCACATATTTACAATGTCGCCAATATAGCGTTTACTTCGACACCAGGTTCCAGACCACTTTGCTCCAACCGTTACAATTAAGGCCTTCCAAAAGCCCCACGAAATATTACATAAAAAGCAAAAAAGAGCTCACATGGTCTCCACATTTAACCAAGGAGACTGCACTCCCAATGTATTACAGCCTACTGAAGGCAACAAAATATCTTAAAATTTTTAGCCTCTCTAGGCCCAACATAGAATTTACAATTCTCTACACAGGGGTATCTATTACCCAAACTACTGGGCCTTCGTGGAAAAGAAGAACAGGCTAAATTACTGGCCCGAGCACAAAATGAGTCGAGGCGTACACTTGCGCTCCTAGGAAACCAAGTATAAAACCCTAATTGGGCTCGCGGCCCGATGATACAGAGGCTAATCCCAAGCTACTGAGGTGACTAGAATGAAAGGTTAATTTAATGCTTTACAGGGAAAGAAACAGTTACAAAATCGCAGTCATCTCAAGATAAATTGAAGGGGAACTCGAGAGGATAACGCACTCTCTATCCCCGACATGCAATTTAAGACTTTATGAAATTTTACATGAAAAGGAAGGAGTTCACATTTTAGAGATAAAACGGTTACATAGTTAAAGATTAGAACCTTCTCCTCGAATAAGTTTGCGGAGATAGCTACAAAGATAGAAAACTGGTGGCCATTACCTGGGCTGGTGTACTGCCTGCCGAAGAATGAGGCGCCCCGCCTCCTGTCTTAACACACACACACTCAGTAAGTCGACGATCAATAAGACAAGGTAGCCTGAAAAAGCCGCAGCTTATATACCCGAGAGGACAGTTCGAGAAGGGTCTGGACTAAATCTGGACACACCGTCTCATTTTAACTGGATAGTTTTAAAAGTTACAAGAAGCCTGTGATAGGCTGAAATGTAAATGCAAAATGTTCTAATTGGCCAGATTAAAAACTGGCGGGATGAGAAAGAAGTGTTGCAAACCTTGAAATAACAAAATAAATGAACATTCGGGTATCTTCGGTATTTAAGTTGAGCAAACCTATGAACCCAAAACTTCTTTAAATCACTAGTTCTTCCACTGTGCACCAGAGTGCATGATCACAGTTTTCGTAAGGACATCTATGGAGAAAAGGTCGAACTTCTTGCTGTACACCAAAACAAAATAAATAAATCCAGTCAGTTTAGGAAACATAAAACCGAGCTCGATAGCTGCAGTCGCTTAATTGCGGCCAGTATCCAGTATTCGGGAGATAGTAGGTTCGAACCCCACTGTCGGCAGCCCTGAAAATGGTTTTCCGTGGTTTCCCATTTTCACACCAGGCAAATGCTGGGGCTGTACCTTAATTAAGGCCACGGCCGCTTCCTTCCATTTCCTAGCCCTTCCCCGTCCCATCGTCGCCATAAGACCTATCTGTGTCGGTGCGACGTAAAGCAACTAGCAAAGGAAACATAAAAAGAACACAATACTCCGTTATTTATGAGTGACATCTTCTGATCAATGTCCCAACTTCATGCATTAGTGGTTTCAAGTTTTGGATGAAATATAGCGTTCCTTAAGCGCTTCTTTTAAATGTGCGGAGTTGAGGTGTACCTTCCGGTAGAATTTGAATTTTATAACAAGTAGTTCAGTTGGTGTTTAGTATATTACGTTTTCTAGGTTAACTAGGCTAGCTAGGTGTACTTTGTTTCCAATTTAGGTTTAGGTAATAATATTACTTTAAAATTATTGTTAAATGACTGTAGGTTCGTTGGTATAATACTTACTGTTACGGAGTTATCCGTGGTAGTTAGAGGTGAAAGAAGGTGCTGGGATGAATAGGTCTCAACTTACGAAATTAAAGTTAATTTAAAACTTTAACAAAGGTTATATTTTCTCTTTAAGATCAAGAAATAACAAGAATAACAGGTACTCAGTAGCATATCAACAAATTAAGCATGTACAATTGCAATTTGTTAATGGATTTTGGGCTTCGAGCCCCAGATTCACAATCCCTGAGCAATGGGCCCAACTTTACTTATACACAAGGTTCAACAAAGGGGCAGAAAACCCCAATCATGCCAAGGAGCATTTGCTCCCAATTACCCAGTTAAGCCTGCACGAGGCACACAGAAAATACAATTTAAGAAAGAGCAACCCGCTCTCAAAGTTCAAGCCTATTCAAAGGCCACACAAAACTCTACCTTCAAGCTGCCCGAAGGAAGAGGCGCTTCCCGCCCCCTGCTACATAATCACACTAGGAAAGATGTTACTGAAGTGGCCCAGAGACCAGAAAATCAGCAGTTTAAATACCCTCGTGGAACATTCGAGACCTTTCAAGAATGAGAACCCACACCCCCCTCAATTTTATTGGCTAGGATCAAACAACATATCCATATCGGAGAAGACATACGTTATTGGTCAAAAATTAATTAGAGAAATTCGGGATTGGCTAAATTCAAAACAAGCGGAAAGAGAAGGGTTATACTGCCAACCCAAAAAATGACTGAAAGAAATTTAACAAAGAACAAACTTATGAACACAAAATTTCTCAAAAAACAGTTCCTTCACTTCGCACTAGGGTGCACAATTGTAGTTCTTCAGTAGTGCCATCTAGAAGAGAATGTTCACACTTCTCACTACAGAGAAAACAAATATAAATCGAAAAAGACACAGTTCAGAACTCTTCAAAATTTACAATAGTGACATCTTCTGAGAAACTTTAGAATTAACATGGTGGTTAAAGTTCAGGTTTCCTCCAGTAGAGGAGTTTCTACTGGCGCAATGTTTGAATTAGCGGCCTGGAGGTGTACCGCCCAGTACACTTACAAAGGCAGATTTTCATAACGAGTCGGCTGGATGGCCTTCCCGACGTCACCCTCACTTTAGGAGCTAATGCAGATGAATGAGTGATGATGAAAATACTGGGGAATTAGCTGGAAAAGAATGGCTCTGGCGTACGAATAGGAGCTGTTCCGGCATTTGCCTTGAGGTGAAAAATGGAAAACCACGGAAAATCATTCTCACAAAAGCCGACGTTGGGGATCGAACTCGCGCGTTTGGTGAATGCGGAGCCATAGTGCGCCTACTCCTCTCGGTACGTATTAGTCCACTATTATATGTACGGAAACTTTCAGTGATGTTTTGGTTCCATTTTGCATCTTCGTTCGTCATAAAACTCAGAAATTGAACCCACTCTCCACGCAAAATAATAACAAATAAATATTCTCTAGGCTGTGTTTCAATGTCAAAGTTTGACGGCAACATTGGCTCTTGACCAATATTACGAACGGCAATCATTGTCGAAATTCCGGATCTGATATTACCTGTGTCAGATCCATGCTGTCCCTGCCATTGTCAGTCGTTGTTGCTCTGAGATGATCTGGAGAAAGAATTTTCAACTTCAGAGTCACATACACCAAAATTCGACATTTGTTTGTTTGTATCATGCAACATTGTCACTAAATCGGTATCGCTAATCGGTATTTCACACGCCATTTCAGCGCAAAGTACGCGCTAAGGAATGTGAGTATTGCGCAACTCGCACCAAGATACTGAGGGGACTTCCCTCATCAGTAGAGATCTCCCATCTATGAGCATAATCGTGTACGTCCTGGGCTAGTAAACCTGCAAAATTCGAACAGAACATATTATGTTTCCGCCCGCGAAGAGTTAATGCCTCTCTGCTAAAATTAACGCACAAAATGAAGTGATGTATTGCTTTTCCTTGAACGTTTTTTCATTATTCCAGCCCCAAGCACAAAGAAGCAGCAATTTCCCTGAGACAAACAGTAGGTTAGGTTGTAATTTGTAATCGTAACGGAGTGAAACATTTCTCAGATAACTGTACGTATTTTTTGTCTCCTTCCCATCACTGGGTGTAGGTCAGTGTCAGTAAACCAGTTAGTGATAAGTGGCTAACATTAGATATGGCGTATTTGAGAATAAAGCAATCACAAGACAAGGCGTACGACAAAGGTGTGCCCTCTCACCAATACTCTTCAACGGGTACATCCAGGAAGCTCTAGATGAAATAACAGAGAAACTGGGGGTAAAGTGGATTAGTGCTAATAGTTGATTGTTGTGCAGTTGTACGTCATCTTAAAACAGTAAATACCATCACACCATCTCAGTTTAGGTTCTATTTAAATATAAGCAACACCGCAAGGTAGTTTTGATGTCCGATGGTAATAATGAACTGCCTTTAACAGGTTTGGGACCTGTCAAGGAACCAATGCTCAATCCCTTACAAGTGGGCCATGATTCCACCTCGTCGGAATGATTGTGCACGCATGTAAGACTACGGTATATCAAGAGAACATTTTCGATTTTTACTGACAAACCCTTCATTGGACAGTGGACGTGGGTGAAGTATATAAGACTATAAAAAGTCATCTTTTCCTAGGCACAATGTAATTATTTTTAAATTAGTTTACGTATTACTAAGTGATGAATAAATAAATTTAAAAAGGTACAGCTTTTTCCTCTGCGAAAATCAAATAATCATTAATGTCTCTTCCGGTCATGACCAACCACCAACGGCTGCTAATTTCAGATGTCAACCAGCCATAAGATATAGCCTGCACGACTACTAGGTAACGTTACCTCGTTGTCCATCCATACCTTACTTCACTGCCTGTACGGTTGGTAAGGTTATACTTCAGTCACACATTTTGTCGCGTTACGTTACACATATCTTTGGATGACCTGTTTCGCACTTGGCTGTGTCGGAATTTAGCCTGCAAATTTTAACATAAATTACTATAAAGTGCAGCGGGGGGAGGGAAATAAAGTCACAACGATTGATGACGTTTACGTTCTATGACTAGTATTAACAACTAACTAATTATTTCATACTACACGGACGCACAAGTTCACCAGTTTGCGCATTCCCCACTCTCACTAACTCAGTCGCACTGACTGAGCACTTTACCGCTAGCAAATTAATAACATTATGCTAGTTAAACAGTACACATTGCATCCTGTTCCACTACTGGCAATTACTCTAAAGTAGTTTCAAAATTATATTCGCTGAACAGTATCAGAGTCTCTTTGTTCGCAGATGCGCACAAAGCAGTTTCACAATTCTGCACATCGTACACTGTCCATACACCAACAAGAGTCTTCATTCACTGTCACTCGTCGAAATCTCCCACGCAGCGTCAGAGACCGAAAGTTTGCTTTACACTAGCTGGACAAGAGAGACTCAATTCCTCGACGGCAATTCCACAGGAAGAACACTCACTGTCCTGCACTCTTCAACTGACCCTGAACACTAACTGAGAACCGAATGAATGGCGAACTCCAATACACTCACTCAACAGCACTGAACATTTAAGCTCGTCTGATCCGCCTTAAATAGGGAGGTATTCCCCTCAGGATACCATCCTAAAGAAGTATCTAGAGTTCTCTCGATTCCGAATGATGTGCGTTCACATTCCACGTCTTTCCTGCAGTGTCGCGATTCTTCAGTGTCGTAACGGAGTGTTGGCAGTGTGAGAGTGGCCTTGCGCATTTGGCCATTTATAAACGGGGCAACATCAAGGAATGCTGTGGGCAGTCCCGGGTGGAGCTGAACCAAACAGCTCCCCCAGATTCTTAGAATAAAATGGCCGACACCGTCGCAATACGTAGTGCATGATAGTTATTCTGGAATTGAAGTACCTACATCTTTTCCTATCACTAGGGAAGCAGATGTATTCGGCTGGACTTCCAGTTGCGCAGAATTCGCGTGACGACACTCGACCACTTTAATATTTGTATGCTCCAGATAAACAGATTGGCACTCGACATCGGTGACATTTGGCACTTCGAAGTTCTAACAAACCGATCTATCGTCTCGAATTCGTTTTTTGTAGGTACTGTTGATGCCATTTATTTTCCATATGCCGCGACATTATTGCGGCATTTTACGAAGGAGAGAAATATTTTCTACTTATTGAACTGTGATCTCCACAACAGTACTGCGGAGTACACTCGCTCAACAACACTGAACGCTTGAGCTCGCATGGCCCACCTTAAATAGACAGATCTTCCCCTCAAATTTCTACCCGAAAAATGAAGTCTCCTGGGTCCTCTTATTCAGAATGATCTATGTACAGCATACTTGTAGAAATCACAGAGAGAATCAAACGGCATCTAACACGACTTGTGACAACAACTAATTGTTTGCCATGCAGCTCTTCACCACCAAACAGTTGCAGAGATAGCAAATATATCGAACGACTAAGCAGCATTAAAATGAAGGAAGAGAAATAAAAAATATGACATTAAATAAACGAAATAAATATACTGGAAATTTACCTTAGCGAAATTCAAATAATCAGAAATATGCCGTTCAGCAAAATGGGTGTTACCTAGCAACCGTGAAGTATTAATGGATGGCCATGACCAAGATACCATTGCTAGGTAACCCCGCGTCACATATTTTGTTACATAACACTATTCTGCTACACAAGGTTTCGGATGACCTCCAGCACTCAGGCATAGGCTCATCGGTGTGAAAATAAGAATATTAATAATTACTATTGGAATTCTTACATAATACCTACAATATCTCACAGGAATTCAATAAATATTTGAAACAAACCTCACTAATACCATATGAACAAAAGGAAAATGATTACGGAACTACACCAGTCATTCATTCTATATTTGAAGGTAAATTCTCCAACAACGAGCAGAAATCGAGCGAAACATTTGCTGAATCCATATTGTCATTATTTACTCGTTGGCGAACACCCGCATATTAATTATAATAGGTAGATTAATTAAAAAATTTAAAACTTCATGTTTGTGCAATAGGCTCATTTGATTCATTGAGTAGATACAATTTATTTAACGAGACCCTACTCAAGTTAATATCTGGCAATATTTCAAGCTAATGAGGCTACTGAAAAAAGTGTTAGTGATTGATATAACAACGTAGAATATTGGACATTGCACGATGTGTTCAATTCACGGGGATGGAGGTAATGATCTGTATGAGCTGGAGTTAAGTAATATAAGAACTAATACGTCTGGACTTCGAGTTGATTACTGATATTGAGAACATGCAATACCCCCTAATTTATGGGGCAAATGGCAGGCACTAGCTCAGGAGGCCTCAAAGTAGCTGTTTATATGGAATACTGCCCATAATGTTAAGTAGGAAATGACCGAAAAGATCTATTTTTTATTTTAGGCTCAAAACATTCTCCTATTTTTCCCGATTAGGCTATAAAATACCTTGTTATTGAGGTAATTATGCAACCATGAGTACATCTACGTGTTGTAATGCCGCGCGCTCTTTTGTGTTTCAGGGTCTACTGCGTGTTACTGAGAGCTGTAAAGTTTGTTGCAGTCGGGGATCATTCTGACAGTCACATTGGCTAGGCTGAGTCAGCTCTAACGATCATCAGTTGATTTCCCGCCTACTTAATATCTACATGACATATCCTCTTTGGTTTTCATTCTGATCGTGTTAAATCACAAACAGGATATAGATTACTGAACACGATTTCCGATCTAAAAAGTGTTTTCCAATCGTAAATTCCATCCAAACTATCGTACTTCATCTGGGAAGAAACAGGCATATGAAGAAGCTTTTTCTGATGAAATTACCGGGAGAGATACAACTCCACCTGCGTTACGGAGGTTATTAATATGAGAAAGAAAAATAGACCCAGAAAGCATACATTATTCTGTCAGAGCAGCTGAAGGAAGGCAGGATGAGTAAGAGACAAGACTAGAAGGTTTCAAATCATGGGCATGTTCTTACTCGATTCAACCTCATTTTCCTAAAAGTGCCATTCTTGTTCAGTTATGTACCATTTCCTCGGAAACTACAAAGATCACAGGCGTAAAATCCATCAAAAGCTGAATAATTACCAACACATACACTGTAGGAGAATGGGTTGGATTTTACTAGTAGTTTTTGAGTCAGTAATTCAATATCAAACAAAATATGTTTTAAAAAGACTCAAAAATATGCTCGATTACAATTTTTTAAATCAACCATAAAAGTAATCACTATAAATCTGCCAGAGATTATTACTCACCTATATTTAATTTCACGTATTAATTTTCATGATTGTCTGTCATCTACAACGTAAGACAAAGATACACTGAAAAGAGTGGAATTTTTGTTTTAAAAAATTGTAAACATCCTTGACTGCTAACTGGAACAAAGAATCCCTAATAAATTTAACATGCCTATACATACAAGTCATTTTCGTTTACACTACCCGGTCCTCCTAAAGGAAATACGCGGATATTCCCGCCCTCTTACATTTCAGGGCGGTACAAGTATAACTATTGCCTTGCTTCAGGAATGAAATTATCTTAATTGAATATCATTACTAGAATTTTCTGACAAGCTAAGACGGAAGTGATTAATTGAAGTATTTATTTATTCGTGTCAGTAGCACAATATATATTACAGATGCATATTATAAAATTAAATAAAATACATGAAATTATAATATTTACATCAAATTATGCAGTTATTTACAAAATGTCGGCCCAGAATTTGTCCATATTAACAGCACTGTCACTGGCCTCTAACAGGGCATAGAGGACCATTAATAAGGTGCCTTGTCGTTGGTACCACGCCGCATTCACGTAGGGTCTGATCCCTCTTCAGGAGGCCTCATTTCTTCATATTGTCCTTTCGTCTTCCAACGCCTGCACTTAGTCTGTTCAGTGCCTTCCATGCAGTCCAGGTTTCTTCATGACCATGGGGGAAGATTTCCTCCAATTTTAAGCGCTCTGGATGAAAAGGGATCTTCTGATTCCAGAGTAGAAGTCTGGTCTTCCTTGCATCTGCACTAGTGGGGATGACAGGTGCATACAACTGTTTCTGTACTTCAATCAAGTTGGTGGTAGTTTGCGTCCATGTAGGGGCTGGGCTGAGTTGGTAGAAGCCCTTAACCGCTCTACACTTGCAGCTACTCCACGTCTGATCCCAGGAGGGGTTATTCCTGCAAGGGAGTGCAGTTTGTCTTCGGTGTTGGTTTCAGACATTCTGGTTCATTCAGGGCGACATCGACAATTCTGGCATGTGTCGATTTATACCAAACGGGACTAGCATACTCCCCTTCTGAGTAACAAAGTGCTAAGGCTGTTGTCCTTACCGTATGAGGGTGGGCGCCCCACTTGGAACCTGTCACTTTGCAGAGCAGGGAGTTCCGAGAGGAGACCTTTGCCTTGATGTTTGAACAGTATTGAATTATTTTAATAACGGCATATGGCCTCTGGGTAGGAATACTGCAGGTCTCTCTCTCGAGAGGAGAGAGAGGACCTGCGTGTCTGCGAGAATAGAGCCGTACCTAAGATAAATCCTAACCATAAATCCAAGAGTCAGTAGAATTAACTAATACAAGTTGAAATCGCTGAAGCTACCGGGAATCGAACCAGGGAATCCTTGAACCAAAGGGCATGTCGCACAGTTGAAGTGACTACTGACACAACAGTTATTACTGAAATAGAGAAATAAATACCGGTATTTAGAACTTTTACAAGGCTTTGTCATAAGCTATGGGTATGAATTCGTATTACCTGCATGAAACATGAGGCCGATGGAGATGTTTTGTGAATTCACTTTGAATTCGTCCAATATTGATTCAAAAACCAAAGATTGTGTCAAATTTTATGTGAAGCAATTTTGAACCCTACGGCATCTTGTTTTGTTATAGAATTTCGTTTGAATGGTAAGTTCTACAGTTCTAGGCCTTCAAGCAGGCTTTCTAATGTTGAAAACATCCTAGGAATATGAGCTGCAAATTTTAGGTGAATAAAATATGAGAAAATATTCTTATTTATTCCTAAAAATTACAATAATTTTCATAATCACCGTTATCCTTTTTCTACCACCACGAGCGCTAATGTGAGTCAACGCATTGTTTCACTTAAGTACCACTACGAGCGCTAATGTGAGTCAGCGCATTGTTTCACTTAAGTACCACTACGAGCGCTAATGCGAGTCAACGTAGAGTTTCTCTTAAGCCCTTATAACTACATTCGATGTGGACATATTAGAAAAAAAATTTAAAAAAGGCCTGAGAGTATTGAACCAAGGACCAAAGTCCAGAAATAAATAAGTAAATAAGTTAATTTGGCTAGGTTTTCGTATTAAAGAGAACGAGTAAAGAAACATGCATTTTATTCCGTTTTTCCAGAACTGCATTTAGGCCGGAAGTGATTTTCGATTCTTAAAAGTTTGGTGGAGCTACCGGTATCCAAGACTCATAGTTTGAAACCTTTATGGTCCCTTTAGCCTTTCAAATTTCTGCGGAATTGAGGAAATTGCTTAATTTTTCGTTTTTCGCGGAATGTCCACTAAGAAGCTTTGTTGGTGATATGTAACGGGTTGACAAAATATTTACTTTCCTCTTCCAGATATTTATAATTGCCTATTATTTATTTCATGTTTCACACATTTTAAATTTGTTTCTTTCACATTTACATGAGCATTCTAGTTATTTCGTTGCTTTTCGCAACGTGATTATTCTAATATATTTTACTTTTGTTCATTCAACGTGAATGATGCGTCATGATTTATTCTTCAAACTTTGCACAAAGCGCGAACATATGTCGTTACATTCGCACGCTCTTCATCTATCTGTAGCCTATTCGATGTTATATTTTGTAATGATATATAGTCCACCTCTGTGGTGAAGTGGTTAGTGTGATTAGCTGACACCCCGGAGGCCCGGGTTCGATTCACGGTTCTGCCACGAAATTTGAAAAGTGGTATGGGGTCTTGAACCGGGTCCACTCAGCCTAGGGATGTCAACTGTGTATAGGGTGTTTCGATTCCAAACTCATCCACCCTCTAAGTGGTTTTTCCCTAGTTTCCCTCTTCTCCTCCAGGAAATACAGGGATGGTACCTAACGTAAGGCCTTCGCCACTTCTTTCCATCTTCTTTTTCTATCCCTTCCAGTCTTCTAATCCCCCACAAGGCCCCTGTGCAGCATACCAGACGAGGACGGCTGGGTGAGGTACTGGTCCTCCTCGCCAGTTGTATCTCCGACCGGATGCCTCACACTCCAGGACACTGCCCTTGATGCGGTAGAGGTGGCAATCCTCGCTCAGACAGCGGGACATCCAACCCTGCAGGGTAAACAGATAATGAAACGAAAATGGAATAACATATGTAGAAATAACTGAACCATGGACATAATAAGCCCACTAACTCCTGTAAAACAAATTTTACAGGAAGGCCAAAAAACCATTTTATTGCAATGTTTCCTATTAAATCATCATTTTTTCATTGTAGGACCACCGTCATACAAGCAAACTATGAATATGAAAACACCGGTAGCTGGATAAGATTTTATTTAAACAAATGTGCCTCTAATTTGGTGGTTTTTTATTTGCACGGTGTCTTGACAAACTGCAAGCCGTCTACTTCACTGTACATATACTGTTACTTGTTTATTGTCTGATATTCAATTGTACACCAAAGTTAACAACACACGCCTGCGTGAGGTAGAACTCATCACAAACCTTTGTGATGGGAACAGGGAGATTTCGCTCGAAGTCGGAAGTTGTGGTTTTGGTGTCATTCTCATCTTCTGTTGGCATGTGATAGCGCTGCCAATTAGGGGTAGAATATTTATGGAAAGGAGAAACTCTACGGAATAATTTGGTTTGTGATTTCCGCAGTACACAGCTTGTATTTGACTAGCTACCTTCGGATTTGGGTGTTCAATGTTACATAATACTTTTCCATTATAACGCTGAAATGAGAAAAAATTGGAGTTAGATGAATTTCAGTTTCCATGATTCATATAGAAAATATAAACTCAAAATAATTTATCATTTAATCATTGTTTTTCTATGAAATGGAGTGGGGTATGGCTTTTTAGTGCCTAGAGCGTCCGAGGAGAAGTTCGGCTTTCCAGGTGCAGGTCTTTTGAATTGACGCCCATGATGATGAAGACGACATATACTACAACCAGCTCCCGTGCCAGCGAAATTAACTAATTCTGGTTAAAATTCCAGATCCTGCCGGGAAACGAACCCGGGACCCCTGTGACCAAGGGCCAGCACGCTAACCATTTAGCCATGGAGCCTAGAATAACGTTGCTATGAAAGCTGTAAACAAAAGTTAAACTTTAAACCAAGAAAAGGCTTTAGGTTTTAAGGATATATGGAAGAGGTTTTTGTCTGTTCCACTGGCTAGCAAATGAGCCTAAATATTGGAAGAATTAAGTAGGAATAAGGTGAGAGAGAATTTCAGAAGTGATACTGTTGGCCAGGATATTGTGATCTGCTTTTTAGGTACTAGCCCAAGTACAAAACCGGCTTTACATTAGCACTTAAATAGCATCTGAGAGAAGAATTTCTGAACCTCATAATAGCGGCTTAAAAGGTAACTTCAGAACTTTATTAGACTAGATTAGATTTATTTGGTTTGCCAAGGTTAAGGTCAGTAGGTCTTTCTTCAATCTAACTAGGATATAAAAGTACCCATATGTTATTTGCAAGGAGAAAATTTTATGAAGTACGATTGAAAAATCCCCTAATAATAATAATAATAATAATAATAATAATAATAATAATAATAATAATAATAATAATAATAATAATAATAATACATTGAAGAAAAGGGAAATTGCAACACCCAGAAGGAGTGGTACTACATTGCTGCAATTGAACATGCAGCACGAGTGTTCGGTTGTGATTCGATCACTACACTTTCAGATCCCTATGACCGCAAGTTTCGACAACAATCAATACAGGATATGCCCACCACGAGCTGCAATACATTGATGAATTCGTCGAGGCATGGAGTCAATAAGGCCCTGGATCGCTTCCTGAGGAATTGTGGCCCATACTTGCTGCACTGCACGGGTCAGTTGTTCCAGAGTTGTGGGTGGCTGAGGACGGTTGGCCAGTTGTCGACCCATCATGCCCCACACATGCTCAATAGGACTGAGGTCCGGGGATCTGGCGGGCCATTCTAAGGTAGTGATGTCGTGGAGAGCTTGTCTGGAGATGCGTGCAGTGTGAACCCGGGCATTGTCCTGCTGAAACATCCCATTAGGAATGTTCGCCATCATAGGGACAGCCACTGGATTGAGTACCCTATCAACGTACTGTCGAGCAGTCATAGTGCCCTCAACAAGGGGGTGATTTCACATTAAAGGCAATAGCTCCCCAGACCATGAGACCATAATGCTTGGTGTTGGCCCTGTGTGCCTCTCGACAATAAGATCTGGGCGGCCCATCTCCCCGGTACGTCGGCGCACACGATTCCGGCGATCACTGCGGGCAAGACAGAAGCGCGATTCATCATTAAAGACGACCCGATGCCATTTGTCGACCCACGTTGATCTTTCTCGACACCAGGCCAGCCTTTAACGTCGCTGCTGTGGGGTCAATGGAACACCTTCTGCAGGGACACGGGCTCGTAAGCCAACTGCACGCAGGCGATTACCAACTGTTTGTTGTGTAACGTGGGGTGCCACAGCTGATCGAATTTGCGCTGCTGTTGCATGGGGTTCCATCCGGGCCATCCGAATGATGCGGCGATCCTCTCTCACAGCTGTCTGTCGCGCTGGGCCTGTGCCAGGTCTACGAGTGTGGGTACCTTCATTTGACCACTGCTGCCATACACGTTGTACCGTAGATGCCTGTCGGCCAACACGTGCAGCGACAGTCCTTAGCGATAATCCAGCCTCACACAGCCCAATTATCCGAGCCCTCTCAAACGGCGACAGTTGTTGATAGCGTGCTCTTCTCTGTCGTCGAGGCATGTTTGATGGGGAACACTTCACTGCACAGACTGCAAGTCAACTACGCTACACCAACGTCCGTATACTGGAGTTGATTCCTCCCCGACCAATCACGTGGGGAGACCTGTAGCAACAATCCAATGGGTCTGAAACTTTGACCGCTTACATACCTACATGGCGTTGTTCCATATCTTGAAAATGAACACAAACGACCAATGCCTTCATGGTGTTGCAATTTCCATTTTCTTAAGTGTAATACTTTTTAATCCGATTACGTTCCAGGGTTGGTTTTTCCCTCGGACTCAGCGAGGGATCCCACCTCTACCGCCTCAAGTGCAGTGTCCTGGAGCGTGAGACTTTGAGTCGGGGGATACAACTGGTCAGGAGGGTGAGTAGCTCGCCCAGTCGTCCTAACTTGTTGTGCTGAACAGGGGCTTTGTGAGGGAATGAGAAGATTGGAAGGGATAGACAGAGAAGAGGGAAGCAACCGTGGCGTTAAGTTAGATACCATCCCGACATTTGCCTAGAGGAGAAGTGGGAAATCGCAGAAAACTTCTTTGACAATGGCTGAGGAGGAACTCGAAACCCCCTCTACTCAGTTGATCTCCGGAGGCTGAGAGGACCCCGTTCCAACCCTCGTACGACTTACCAAATTTCGTCGTAGAGCCGGAAATCGAACCCGGGGTCCGCCTGGTGGCAGCTAATCTCGCTAACCACTACACCACAGAGGTGGGCAATAATAATAATAATAATAATAATAATAATAATAATAATAATAATAATAATAATAATAATAATAATAATAATAATAATAATAATAATAATAATAATAATAATAATAATAATAATAATAATAATAATAATAATAATAATAATAATAATAATAATAGCAATAACAGTAATGATGATGTAAAGTATTATGATAGCATGACTACAATATTCACGTGCTATGTCAGTCCTTGGTTTACTCTACAAATTTCTTGACACCGCTGATATAAAGGGCTTCAGAACATTCTACGTTTCCAGTGTCGTATCGCTTGCCAAATACGCCTCTCCTGTTCGGCCCATTTCTTCTGCTTCCTATTCTGCTTCTTCTAATCCCAGCGACCTTATCTGTGCTCAATCTTTCTTCTTTGCAATCGTCAGAGCCGGGGTCCCTGTCTGTCGCAACTTGAGCTCTAAGCAAGTGTTTGTGGAACTAAAGCTCTGAACTCTTCAAGTTCGGAGGAAGGTAGCCGACCTGGAACAGAGCAGCTAATTGTGTATTACGGTCATCTGAATTACCTTCCTTGTTCCCTCTCCAGGGGTACCAGAATGAAGACCCTCTTCCATATTTCCTTATGCCGTCATTCTCCAATCTAAAGATCGATTTCTATTCTTATTCCAACAATGTATAATACCTTACCCTCTCAACAGGAAATTAGGTATCCTCTTATCATACTGTAATGTAGCGGGGTGATAGTGCTCAGCTGAGGTTTATTAGTCTAATTACTACACCTCACAGTCACACTGCCTGTTCACTCTATCGCACCTCCACTGTTGTCACTGACCTCGGAGTCCGGATGTGTGAATACACCGAGAAGTCTGCTCAATGACTAACGTGCACATCAGATGGACGCGTCGTATGCCCTCACTACAAAACGCGAATATACCAAGAGTTTTAGAAGTGAATTCAGGCTCTTGGCGCGAGGGGACCGGCGATTTGGCCGTGCTTTGAGCTAGCATCCGGGAGATAGTGGGTTCGAACCCTACTATTGGCAGCCCTGAAGATGCTTTTCCCTGGTTTCCCATTTTACAACAGGCAAATGCTGGGACTGTACCGTAATTAAGGCCACGGCTGCTTCCTTTCCGTTCCTGGGCCTTTCTTGTTCCATCGTCGCCGTAAGATCCTTCTGGGTGGGTGCGACGTAAATCAAATAAAAATAATTTAGAAAAAGAGATTAGGCATTATACAGGACCACTTCTCCTGCCCTGGCGACCAATATTCTGACTGTGAAGCGGGAGGTGGTGATGGAGTTTAACGATTTAAGAGCTAGTACAACCGGACAACTATAAACACTAATCAGAGAGAAACGTATCTGACAATTCGTTAAATGAAGATATCGGTCAAAGAAAGACAAGGATCACGAAGGGCGCACCCTAGACCATGAATGTTGTAATACCCTCGGGGTCGGAAAAGAGCAAGCGTTGACCAAGTTAGATCGGATAGTATATATGAAAGTGAGGAGCCGGGAGCAATGCCAGGACTCAGCCAAGGGCCCCGTGGTGGCAAACCCAAGCTCCCAATTCAATAGACCTTGAGCCCCTTTTTTGTCTCCTCTTATGTCAGGCAGTGGATAACGCGGGTGGCTATTCTAACGCCCACATCCACGGGCCTTCCACCAGTAAGACTGTGTCAGGCCGCAAAGAGCTGACTCCCTGATGATTCCAATCACCAATAAAAACCGACAGCTACTCCTTTAACATTACTTAATCTATAAAAACCGGAGTGATACTGCTATTGTCCGCGCGTTTCCGGGAGATACAGGCTTTCAAATTTTAATTACAGGTCGAGGCATGCAGGAGAATATTAAATATGAACATTGCCAGATACTTTCCGAGAATGTTCCGAGCGGGCGAGACTCGACTAATGACTCATTAGTGGTGACGCGGACAAAATTATATAGAGCGGTTAATGCTCTCGCCTGTGATGTTCCCAGTGGAACCAATCAAGTCCCCCCACTGTGTGCAATAACACATCGCCTTCCTCTGCAGCGCGTCGCCATCCTGTGACATGCATCGTGTCAGGGAAAGTACTCAAGTTTCAGTGAATTCATATTTTAAGGGGGTGGGGGTTAAACCAATTCAGGCTGAAAATTCCATGTATATATTGTTAATGATTTTATTAGGTGGAAGCACGTTTCATGGTTCTTTGCCGATAGAGCACCTAAATGCCATTTAACGCTCACAAATAAGAGAGCCACGCCTCCTTCCTAGATCTGTTCCTACTTCCGACAGAACTGGAATATGTTAACTTCTCTAGGCTAGCTAGTTTCTATTCCAGAGGTTTGTGGATGCTAGCGGAGTTTTGTGTGTGGGCCAGCCTGAGAGATGCTGTGAGGCATTCATTTATTTGCTTTGCAGTCGCACGATCTTCTTTAAAAGGACTCAAAATTCAAACGAGTTATTCCACAACATAATTTGAACTCAAGAGTCAAAAACAGTGTTTATGGAGAAAATAACTTTGTTAATAAGTGTATATGATGCTGCACTACCATTCAGTGAGGGGAACAATGGTAGGATTAAGGTCTTGAGAAAACTGGATATAGAAGGTATTGAACCCATAATAATAATAATAGAGAGAAATGTACACTCAAGTTTGAGCATTAAATAAATTTCACATTTTAGTCTTTGCTATAGTCTGTAATTGTCCTGGTTCTTTTCGTGCATGTTATGATGTGATATCTACTACACATCTGTCCACACAAAATGCACTTACAATCTTCGTCTGGCTCATGGAACTTCTGGTTTACGCATACCTTGTGGTGAAACCCATGTATGGAGAGTCATGTTATCACGTGGCGCTGTGTGTTGCACTCTCTAGTCCATCTATCGTCCGTCATCGCTGGTGAGGCGTAGAAGTCGAGGTCGATTTCACTTTTCTTCCTTTCCCTGATGTTTACTAGTGCCCTGCTTGCTTCCGTTGATTGTAGGTAGAACTGTGATCGTATGTCTTCTATGAAATACGTCTCCCGCAGCATTTCGTATACCATCCGGGATGGCGCTGTCTTTCCGACTCGGGTAATCCTCTTCATGAACATTGCTTTTATTCTTTCTATTCTCATCAGGTCTCCGATCTTCAGCTTTTCCCACACGATCTCAATTCCATATGTTATCACTGGCGCTACTGTCGTCTTGAAAAGTCTCATCGCCGTGCTGATTGAAAGGTTTGAAATGTTTTGGATGCTGTGTGAGGCTCTGATTGCTGCTGCCGTTCTTTCTTGAATATGTATACCAAAGGATGCCGCCGTTGTCTGTAGTGTTATTCCCAAATATTTGTAATTTCGTACCTTTTGTAATGGCTTTTGGTGTAATGTTATGTTGTCTTTGGGCGTTGATTTCCCACCTTTTCTGAAGGTCATTTGTACTGTCTTTTCTTCATTTATCTGTAGGCTGTTTTCCTCCACCCAGGTCTCTAGTCTGCGGACTGCCCTTTGCACATCCTCCTCTTCTTTCGCTCCGATCAGCATGTCATCTGCGTATAGGATCAGCTCTGCTTTTGATCCTTCCTCTACTATGCGGTTCACATCTGCTGTATAAATGTTGAAAAGTGTGGGACTCATGGGATCCCCTTGCATAACTCCGTTCGTCTGTATTATGTGTTCAGAAATTTCTACGTTGTTGTTTATTCGGATTATGTTCCTCCGTAGACATGCTTCAACTATTCTCACTAGTGGGTCTCTCTCGCCGATTGTCAATTTCATTTTCTCGATTAGTTTTCGCCTGTCGATTGAGTCGAATGCCTTCTTGAAATCAACAAAGACTGCGTGATATTTCCCTCCTTTGTGTCTTAAGGCTTCTTCTACCTGATTTATTAGGTATTTCACTGCCTGGACCGTGCTCCTGCCTTTCATAAAACCGAATTGATTTTCTGGAATGTACCCACTGAAGGCTTCCAGTAATCTTTCATTTAGTATCTTCGTGAAAACTTTAAAGGATGCATTTTCTAGTGCTACTCCTCTAAATGAGCCTAGTGATGTTCTGCTCCCTTTTCCTTTGAAGAATATCTTTAGAGTCGCTGTGTTCCATCCCTCTGGTATCTTCCCAGTCTGTATACATTTGTTTATTAGGTCTTTCCACAGTTCTTCCATCTCGCCAAGTGAATCTTTTAAGTGTTCCATGTAAATTTTGTCTGGTCCTGCGGATTTCTTGTTTCTCCCTCCTTGTATTGCTTTCCTAATTTCATACGTTGTTATTGGCTCCACAGCATGCGCGGGTTCTGCTGTTTCTATATCATATGCTTGCTTCAGCCCTTCCTTATTCAGTATGTTCGAGAAATGATGTTCCCACTTCTCCATATGAATTTCTCCTGTTGCAATTGACGTCTTCTTTTTCAGCGCTATGTATGGGTCTGATTTTGCTTCCTCGGCTTGTTTCCTTCCTTGTTTCTCTGTATATTCTTCTTTTTCTTTTTTATTAGTTCTTTATATTTTTTCCTTTTCTCTGCATATGCTGTTAAGTTTTCTTGGCGTCTGTATAATTTTGCTGCATTCAGGGCCTTTAGAGTTGCTTTTCTTTTTTTGTAACACTCTTGGTCAAACCAAGCTTGTGCGTGTCTTCTTTCCTTTACTATAATAGCTTTCGTTATTACTTTGGTGGCTGTTTCTAGGGCTTCTTCTAGTCTTTCTTCTTCTATTAGGTTTCTAGCTTTCCCAATGTTTTCCTCGCTTTCTTCTATTGTTTCCCGCTGGATTTTTCTAGTATATATACTTGGTCTTTTTGCTTCCTTCCTCTTTTGTTGGATTTCCATGCGTAGGCGTGTCATTATAGGTATGCGTTTCCTTATTGGTGCTGCCGATGAGTTCCATAGGCCTTCTTGTTTACACAATTGTAGTTGTACTCCTCTAAAAAGTAGTAGGTCGATGGCACTATGACCGTTATGTGCAAAGTAGGTTGGTGTTTCTTTTTTGTTCGCTATTTTGAAGCCTTCTTCTTCCAGTGTCTCAAGAAGGATGCGAGTTTTGGTATTTTCTTTGTCTATCCTGCAGTTAAAATCTCCGGCAATTATAACGTTCCTTTCTACTTTCGTTTGTTCTATGGCTATAGATATTTTATCCATTATGTTTTCTATAGGTGTATTTGGCTGAATATAAATTCCTATTATCGTAATTTCTGATGTGATTATTGTGACCATGTTTTCCTCCTTGATGATTCGCTTGATATCTCCCAGTTTCCCTTTTATGAAGATTGTGACTCCCCCTGCTGGTCTTCCTTCCGTCGGGGTCGCTAGCGTGTGTATACCATAGTAACCTTGCAAGTCCATTGGTTCCGTGAGGAATGTCTCTGTCAGTATCATAACATCTGTGTCGTCTATTGTCTTCTGTGATATGTGGGGTATTGCGTTTCTTATTCCCTCTACATTCCATAATAATACACTTATTTCCGTGCTCGACCAAGGTCCCTTCTTCTTTGGCAATTGGGTGAGATGTTTACTGGAGTTCCACCCCTCGTTCTTCCTCTGGTCTCCTATCATATCTCCGAAAGCGAAATCTTCTGACTTTTATTCCCGGTGGCCAGAAATCCGCGCTCTGTGCATCTTCCAGACAGATATATGGGAAACCGACCTTAAAAGCTTTTCTGTCTCCCAGTGTATGAAGTTCTTCACATTCTATGTGTCCTATGATGCCATTCCTTTCCAAGAATTTTCTTATATTTGTTGCCGTGGTGCTCTGTTTAAGCCGACCTACGTGCAGCCATGCCATTTTTTCTGCCGCTTCTAGTTCACCGTCATCATTTTGTCTTTGATTGGTTAAGGGCGATATGTTATTCCATTTGTTTCTCGTTTCCCTTATTGTCTCTCTCTGGCGAATTTGATTCTTCTCTTCGCGTGTACTAGTGCTTGTTTCATCGAATGCATTTTGTGCTGTCCTGACCGTGTGGTTTATTTCTGTTGTAATTTTGCTTTTTAGACTTTGGTTAACTTTTTGCTCAATTATTTGATCTAGCTTGTTTTCCAGGAATTCCATTATGCTTTCTAATTTCTCATTTACTGTCTCGACATTTATTGTCGTCTGCTTGACTATAGCGTTATTGCGTTTCTTGCCTTGTGTTATTGGAAATGTAGGATTTGCTGCGTGTTGTATTCTTCCTTGGTGGTTTTCCTCGTCATCGGCAGATGGTGTGCTATTCTGACTCTCAGTTGCACTTTCATTTATGCGGCCGAGAGATGTCCTCATGTTATTTGTTTCCCCGAATGTTTTCTGGGAAGGATCTATGCCCTCTATCTCTTTACCATCCGGATTGCTACTCTCTCCAGTTGTTGGCGCCTTTGCCTGGTTGTCTTCCCCTCGTGTTTCTGTTGTTGCGTCTATAGATGGTGCCACCTGTCTCGCGCTGCTGCTTTCGTCCCCTTCTTCTTCTTCCAAGTCAATGTGATGTTTTCTAACCTCTACTGTTGTATTTGCTTCGAAAATATCCACGCGATTTCCTGGCTTCACATTTTCCTCTATTGCTTTGATATATTCTGTTAGAGTACTCACTGCGTTCAGAATGTTGTCTTTGGTGTCCTTCTTCATATATCCTCCCGTTTCAGCTATATTTCTTAGTTTTTGTAGAGCGCTTTTTGCTTGCACTTCCATTTCTTCCGCCATGACTTCTGCACGTTGTCGCATTTGTAGCATGAGATGGGAGTATCTCTTCTGTGTGGTGCTAAATGTCTAGTCGCATTTGTTGCAAGAAGTTAATACTTCACCCCTGTGCGATGGTAGAACGTCTTGTTGCACTTGTGGCAGGTGGAGAGAGTTTCCTCTCTATGCGTTCTGGGTTGTCTAACTGCATCTGTTACCTGAGATGGGAGATTCCCGTGTGTGTTGCGCTAGAAAGTCTTGTCGCACTTGTAACAAGAGATGGGAATTTGTCTTCTCTGCAGCCTGCGTTGGCAACAAGAGATGGGAATTTGTCTTCTCTGCAGCCTGCGTTGGCAGCGTTGCGATCTAGTGGTTTCGCTGTTCAACACACCGGCATGTAGCTCCAGCGTACAACTTACATGTTTGAGGTTAGAATTTCGCCAGTTTTACGAGTATTGATCTTCTCGATTTTCGCATACTTACGGGATTTTCGGTTGTTTTTTCTTCCGTCACTTTTCTTCTCTGTTGTTAACAGGCACTTCCTAAGTATGTAAGCTAGTCTTTTATCACTTTTAACACATATATTTACCGTTTTCGGGACCGTCCGACGGACGAGACTTTAGCACTATTACATACGTGAATCACAAGATGGATTCTACGGTGATAAATAATGGCAGATATTTATTTCAGCTACAAATAACTTTTCGGGAGTAGCCATGTTTTATTTCGAGATTCTCTCCCTCCGTGGGAACAGAACTCACCGCAACGAGCGAGCCACCCGCTCGTGAAATACCGGGACACTTCGGTTGCTATCGAGTACTGACTAATGTAGCAATTTAGGAAAAACCTTCGCAACGAGAGATTTTGACGACATGGTTAATCCAGGATTAAAGTATCGAAATTATTAATAAACATTACATGAAGACAGACTCCACAGGGCGAATATAAATGCAATTAAGCCTGGGTAGAATTTGGCGTCCGTACTGGCGGATTTGCGGCACGTGTGGAGGTCGTATCTGAAAGCGCGCAAAGTTATATGTCAGAAATAAATTTATTACGCCCGTTGCAAGTAAAGCAAAAATACAAAATCATCACCATTGTGAATGGTAATTTTAGTGGAATTTTCGTAATAAATGTCAGGAAGTTTGGTCCAGTGCTTATGGAATCAGAGGATTGCACCACGAGGCTTCATGATCAGGGTGGCGTCACCTCTTGCCTTATGAAAGAAAACCCCTCCACCCACATTTACACATTCTATCTGAAGGTCTGCGCGAAGGAACCCACGTCGCTCGTCTACAAGAAAGTGCGGGATTTGTTTCTTAAAAATAACTTATATATTCAGGTAGATGGTTAATGTAGAGTATTAAACTGAAGGTGATAGAAAATTTCCTGAGCTTCCGCCGACGAAAACAATGAAGGCATAGATATCTACTTAAAATACGTAGCTGATTTAATTTATTACATTGTGTGCTTGAAATTGTCAAAGGAGGTTTGGAGGCTAGTGAGAGACAGGTCTGATTTTGTTATCTTTTGAAACACCTGGCCTATTAGGGTGAACAAGAACAGAGTCCCCGGAGACAGTTCGCAGTCGCCAGCAGAGAGGGAAGTACGTTTGCATGATAAAGAGCGAGGAGAGTGCTTCATTTGTGTTGTTGTTAATTAATAGCGAGTGTAAAATCTGTGTATTTTTAAGTAATCTATAAGAAGAAGATGTATTCTACAGTCATGTGCGGCTGAATCTGAGGTCAGCTGGCTAAAATGTAGCCAGAACTCAAAGATGACTTCATTACAGGTCTGTCTATACTTTGTATTAATATTGTAGATAGAATTTGATTCTCCCAACAACATTTCCAGTGCGTGTGTCGCATTAGTATTTGAAATGATCAGGCGAAATGTTTTTATTTCTGGTCGTCGTGTGAATTTCTTGAGGGCGATAAAATCACGTTGAGAAACTGTAAATTGCGAATTTTAAATAATGTGTTAAAATTCTTTAAGACCTTGTTAAAGGTCTGAGTACGATAACGATCATATAGTCGCGGTGAACATTCAGAGAAAAAATTATCGAAATAATAATAATAATCACATCAGGATAAAAAAATTCTATGTTAAACATGTATTTAACAGAAATGTCGAAGAGATTTGCGTTCATTTCGAAATCAATAAAGTCTGATAAAGTTATATTTATTCGTGGGAAGTTAATTTTTGTGACATCGTGTATGTTGGTGATATGGAAATTACGGCAGGTTATTTTGTCCTTGAGGTCCGAAAGATGTAATGAAGTGAATGAAAAGATTCATATAAAATTGTTCGTCATGGGAGTATCGAGGTTTGAAAGGTTTTTGGGACAGGAAGAAATGGATTGCGTCGGAATGATATGTTGAGAGAATAGTTGTGTAGACGTTGAAGGCATAGGAAGCCTGTATATTAAATGTGATATTTCTGAGGCAGGCTGTATATGAGGTTCCGTTAGCAATCCGGAACATCTGACTGATTTGATGAGGGCCAGAGTCGAAGTGAATGGATAGTGACGCACATTTTGGTTTCAAGTCAAGAACTCCCCGCGATAAACATTTTCTGTAGAAGATTGTAGCTCTTGGCAATTAAGTCCAAATGACGATTTATGTAAAGTCAGCTTAGTGCATGTTATAGTAAGCCACCTCAAGAACGGAAGGGCATTATGAAAACACGGTTGGTGTTATTTAACTGTTGTAACAAATTTCCATTCAGTACTTTTTTATATTACGAGACGAGATTATCATTAAATCGGAAACATTGTGGGATAAGATTTTGGACGTTATTAAAGTGATGAATTTCGCTTCACGGGATAGTTCGTGGATAGAGATATTTGGAACAGTGATATGGTAGGCGATTTTTGGGCCTGACACTAGAATTACATTGCGGATTTTGCGATGGTGATGATTATTGTTTTGGCGATATTCACGTAAAGTTAGACGTGTGCTGAATTTATTATTATTTTTCCAAATTTCACCGCTTGTGTTGAGTTCATGTTTTGAGTCGCTGATTGAGTAGCCGCGCGTTATTAATTTTTTCTTTCACGTTTTATTGAGAAGAAGGGACTTAGTTACATTTCCAGACTTGCGTTCATTCTGTGGCAAGCTTCGTTCCATTGTGTTCGAGTTTCGACCAGGTTTTAAGCTAAATATCAGCAATTATGTATGAAGTTACGATTTCGCCTGATATTGTAGAGGATGTGTAGACATCCCAGTTTCCGTTCGACGATAGATTTTGGACGTTGCGCGTATCATAGGAGTATACGGATGACTAGACATCCCCGTTACGCTCAACGATAGATTTGGGATGCTGTGTGTGTATATAGATGTTACTGTTATGGTGTGTAGACACTATGTAGGTTCGACGACAGGATTAAGGTGTCGTCTGTATATAGTCAAGTGTTAGGTTAGGTGTTTCTGCACCGGGCGAGTTGGCCGTGCGTGTAGAGGCGCGCGGCTGTGAGCTTGCATCCGGGAGATAGTAGGTTCCAATCCCACTATCGGCAGCCCTGAAAATGGTTTTCCGTGGTTTCCCATTTTCACACCAGGCAAATGCTGGGGCTGTACCTTAATTAAGGCCACGGCCGCTTCCTTCCAACTCCTAGGCCTTTCCTATCCCATCGTCGCCATAAGACCTATCTGTGTCGGTGCGACGTAAAGCCCCTAGCAAAAAAAAAAAAGGTGTTTCTGCGAAGTGACTTGAACGATGGTAGTGTCTGCAGTAGTGTATGTAATGCGAAGAGTGTTAGCAAAGCCATGTTTCGGCACCAGCTAGAAGGTGTTTACATAAGAGCATGGAACCACTAGAGGCATAACCGTGAGGGTTGTCCAACATTGGATACTGAGCTAACGGAGATTGATTATTATTGCTGTATGCAACGCGTGTTCAGGTTCATTGAACTTTAGTATTTTTAATTTATTGACTTAATTAATTTGTCGTTCAGACGTACGATTGATTTGATAGTGTGGGCGTGGATACTTAGCTTATTTATGTGCGGTTTCGATTCGTCAGATATGAATATATTCTTTTTTCAATTTTCGTTCTTTAACTTTATAATAGTTGGCTTTGGTAGTTAGTTTATTGGGACAGACATAAGTAGACGGATTTGTAATGGTAGTCATAACTTGTCGAATGGAGATATCGTTTGGTCAAGATCGTGACCGAAATATACCCGCTACGCCCCAAGATGTAAGAGTTCGATATTGCTCTATTGCACCAGCTGTGGCTGACCAACAATAGAATGGTAGGCCTAAGTTCAAGGGTTCAGTATAGGTGCATGAAATCAATTTACGCATGAAAAATTCAGATATAGAATTCTAAGTCATATCAAAGGAAGCTACACCCCCGTGGGGGGCGTGGTAGAATAACATCTACGGTATCCCCTGACTATCTTAATAGGCGAATAAGAGTGGCTCCGGGTTTTTTCAATTTGGGAGCTTGAGTTGGCCATCATGGGGCCCTTAGCTGAGTCCTGCCATTGCTTCCACTTACTTGTGCCAGGCTCCTCACTTTAATCTATCCTATCCGACCTCCCTTTGTCAACTCTTGTTCTTTTCCGACCCCGACGGTATCATGTATGGAGGCCTAGGGAGTCTCATTTTCACGCCCTTCGTGGCCCTTGTCTTCCTTTGACCGATACCGTCATTTATCGCATTGTCGGATCCCTTGCATTTTTTCTCTCTGATTTGTGTTATATAGAGGATAGTTGCCCAGTTGTACTTCCTCCTAAAATGATAATCATCACCACCACCATTAAAGATAGCTAGTAAGTTAAAAAGGAACCAGAAGAGGGGCAGAGAAGTTGAAGACAACTCAGATGTTCTACAATATTATCCAGGTACACATTAATGTAATATTTGCCTTCAGGAGCACATTTCTGCACTTCTTTTTTAGGAAGTATTAACAATAGAGTTTTGGATCTTGAAGGACCCGTGGTTCTTTTTGAATTTACCAAAAATAGTAAAATGAATATTTTATTTTTTCGAACATATCTGAAAACCTGAAAGCCTTACTGAGAAACAGGTACATGAACAGCAAAATTCTATGTGATGGAGCTTACAACCTCCCCCTAAATCTGATATCAAATACATCCGTGCGCAGAAAGCTATTAGTCACCATGTGCGCGGGACGTTCATAACCAAATGAGTCCGGAAGGGTTTGCAAGATACTAACCTAACGAAGGTCAAGTTACTAGATTGAGCTACAAACGAAGAATCAAAGCCATAACAAATTCCACAGTAGTTCTAGCAGTTCAGAGAAGCGACTCAATGTTGTAAACATCCTAAGGATATGAGCTATGAATTCTAGGTAAATAAAATATAATGAAAATCAGAATATATTCATTTATTCTTAAAAATGCAATCTTTTCTTAATAATCGTTATAAGGTCGATTAGATTGGCAGTTTGCCTTTTTCTAACACGATGAGCGCTAATGTGAGTCAATGCAGAGTTTCACTTAAGCCCTTATAACTACATTCGGTGCAGACATTTTTCAAGAAATAAAAAATGCCTGAGGGAACTTAACCAAGGGACATATTACAGAAGGAATTATTTGGCTAGGATTTGAACTGAAAATAAAGCAGTGCGGAAACAAGCGATTTTAGGTTGATTTTCCCGAAGCGCATTTAGACCAAAAGTAATTTTGGAAATTTGTTTTCTCTAGTTTGATAGAGGTATCCAAGACTCAAAACAATGAAATTTTTTCCGGGCCGTCAACTTTCGGTAGAAATGAAGAAATTGCTTAATTTTACATTTTGTAGACTCTTCTTTGTCCGCTAAGATTTGTTTTCAAGATTAAATAAAAATATGTATATATGTCCGGCTCCATGGCTAAATAGTTAGCCTGCTGGCCTTTGGTCACAGGGGTCTCGGGTTCGATTTCCAGAAGGGTGGGGAATTTTAACCACAATTGTTTAATTTCACTGGCAAGGGGGCTGTGGGTATGTGTCGTCTTCATCATCAAGACGCGCAGGTCACCTACGGGTGTCAAATCTAAAGACCTGCATCTAGCGAGTCAAACTTGTCCTCGGACACTCCCGGCACTAAAATCCATACGCCATTTCATTTCTTTCTTTATGCTGGGAACCAAGTAACGAACACAGGACAACAGCATCATAACAGCCATGAATTAATCCAGTTATTACCGGGTGTCCACAATTAAACTGACTGTCTTTACAGCACGGGCTGCAATGTTCGTACGAGTCTGACATTTCGTAGATACTGTATGTTAATTAGCAATGTGCTCACAAATTATACCACAAAAATATTACTTCCATGTCTTGCCACGAGGGGAAAATGTGGCGCTGTAAGTAGTGGTAGGGTCGCAGGAAAAATCCAACAGATAATAACGGTCGTTTGGCAGATTTAGTCGAAGTTATGTTTAAAAGAGCTGTTGGATACGGCCTCGAAACTCAGTAATTTGCTGCATCCGTAACACGGCATGGTCGACAGTTGCCAGTGAAATCAGAGCGAAATATCGTTGTACAGTCTGATATCCTTGTCCTTGATAGACACGATCCCCACAATCAGAGGTGATGAATTTAGGTGTGAGGATATTGAACGTCACACAGCTGGAAAATGCCTAGAGATGATGAGGTGATTACTGAAAGTTTCTCGCAGCAAATCTTTCACCTGGCGAGCGACATGTGGTGTTTCCCCATCCTGTGAGGTCACTGTTGCGCTCTTGAAAATCTGGATTCACGTGTTGCACAAGAACGTTCCTATAACGTGCAGATCCCACTTTAAACCTAACAGGCCACAAGGTGTCACTTCTTCGAAGAAAAATGGACCAATAATGAAGGAGCTTGTAAAAACTCGCCAAGCAGTCACGTAAGCGGAATGCAATGGTTGTTCCTGAAAGCTGCAAGGAAATGACACAGCGCAATTCCACCGAAAGAACATTCGGATGTCAGAGTTACGGGAAATCGTACATTCTGACTGCTTGAAGCCACAAATTTTGAACTAATATTGTTGTGGAATAATTAGCTACCGCATTGCACAAATACGAAATGTCAGACTGGTACGATGATTACAGCCCGCGCTGAACACTATCACTTTAATAACTATCACCACTCTCGGCCATTATCAAGTTTACACAACGTAAACAATATTGTTAACACTGGCGCGTTGTCGACCCCTATTTGTGGACATGAATGGCTTTCTGGTCTTAAGCTGTGCCAAGGAAATAAGCTGAAACTCTTTATGTTTGGCTCTGCGTCTTCACAAGAAAATATCGACTGCTCGCGAGGAAGACTTCTACAATAATGAGGGTTTGATATTTACGATTTATTTATTTTGGAGATGTAGTGGTACCCTACTTCGTCACCATGTGGCTCGCTTTATGCTGGCACAGCGCTCCAAGCGGGAGTTGACGAAAACATTATGTTCCACACCCTGTGTGCACGAATGTTGGACGAAGTGGTAGAATAAATAAGTAAAAAATATGAAAACCCAATGCAACGAAAGGCACCACGATAGAATAGAACAGCAATGAAGAGAGGAAAGAAGGTATGTGGACAAAACCAGAGGATGATAATGATCAGTCAATCAATCAATACTGATCTGCATTTAGGGCAGTCGCCCAGGTGGCAGATTCCCTATCTGTTGTTTTCCTGACCATTTCTTGAATGATTTCAAGGAAATTCGAAATATATTGAACATCTCCCTTGGTAAGTTATTCCAATCCATAACTCCCCTTCCTATAAACGAACGTTTTCCCCAATTTGTCTTCTTTAATTCCAGCTTTATCTTCATATTACGACCTTTTGCTACTTTCAAAGACACCACTCAAACTCATTCGTCTACTAATGTCATTCCACACCATCTCTCTCCTGACAGCTCGGAACATACCACTTAGTCGAGCAGCTCGTCTTCTTTCTACCAAGTCTTCTCAGTACAAACTTTGGAACATTTTTGTAACGCTACTCTTTTGTCGGAAATCACCCAGAACAAATCGAGCTGCTTTTCTTTGGATTTTTTCCAGTTCTTGAATCAGGTAATCCTGGTAAGGGTCCCATACACTGGAACCATGCCCTAGATGGCGTCTTACCAGAGACTTGTATGCACTCTCCTTAACATCCTTACTATAACCCCTAAATACCCTCATAATCATGTGCAGAGATCTGTACCCTTTATTTTCAATCCCATTTATGTGATTACCCCAATGGATCTTTACTTATATTAGCACCTACTGTAGATACTTACAATGATCCCCAAGAAAAACTTCACCCCATCAACGCAGTAATTAAACCTGAGATGACTTCTCCTATATGTGAAACTCACAACCTGACTTTTAAACTCGTTTATGATCGTACCATTGCCTACTGTCCATCTCACAACACTATCGAGGTCATTTTGCAGTTGCTCACAAACTTTTAACAAATTTACTTCTCTGTACAGAATAACATCATCTGAAAAAAGCCTTATCTCTGATTCCACTTCTTTACTCATATCATTGATATGTATAAGAACACGTAAGGGTCGAATGGTAGTGCCTTTTAACTATTACAGGGTGTGTGAGAGAGAGGGGCGGTGTACAGACTAACTCATAACACATAGAGTGGACTGAAGCAACTGCTAATGACGAACGTACGGATATGGAAAACACTAAAACGAACAAACAATATAGAAAGGACCACGAAGACAACTACCTATGTAAGCTGCCGACCACGTATTACTTAGTCAGTGTCCCTGTTGAAATTATAAGGTTGTTTACGCATTTCCACAACTGTTCCGTATGACCCCAGACCTGCAGTGTATAGTGGCGGTAAGGGCTCGAACAGACGGTAGGGTGAGCTCAGCTGACTGGTTGAAACGGATATTTATTTGGTGTTTCTTGATGCGACCCAAGGGTGTGGCATATTTGGCCAATGCATACCTTGTCGCAATTACAGGAAATTTCTCTGCGAAAGGTAAAACATTTAACCCTGTTTACTTGGCACGGCATAAGCCGAAAAGCGGATATAATACTGTACTTACGCTTTCTTTAATGTGTTTTGATACAAGCTGATGATGTTCTAGTAGAACGAAATATGTCATTGTTGATTAGTGAGTACTTTTTACATATGCTATGTGTTGTTTGAGTCTTCAGTCCATAGACTGGTTTGATGCAGCTCTCCATGCAACTCTATCCTGCGCTAATCTTTTCATTTCTACGTAACTATTGCATCCTACATCTGCTCTAATCTCTTTGTCATATTCATACCTTGGTCTACCCCTACCGTTCTTACCACCTACACTTCCTTCAAAAACCAACTGAACAAGTCCTGGGTCTCTTAAGATGTGTCCTATCATACTATCTCTTCTTCTCGTCAAATTTAGCCAAATCAATCTCCTCTCACCAATTCGATTCAGTATCTCTTCATTCGTGATTCGATCTATCCATCTCACCTTCAGCATTCTTCTGTAACACCACATTTCAAAAGCTTCTATTCTCTTTCTTTCTGAGCTAGTTACCGTCCATGTTTCACTTCCATACAATGCCACGCTCACACGAACGTCTTCAAAAACATCTTTCTAATTCCGATATCAATATTTGAAGTGAGCAAATTTCTTTTCTTAAGAAAGCTCTTCCTTGCTTGTGCTAGTCTGCATTTTATGTCCTCCTTACTTCTGCCATCGTTGGTTATTTTACTACCCAAGTAACAATATTCATCTACTTCCTTTAAGACTTCATTCCCTAATCTAATATTTCCTATATGACCTGCCTTCGTTCGACTGCACTCCATTACTTTTGTTTTGGACTTATTTATTTTCATCTTGTACTCCTTACCCAAGACTTCATCCATACCATTCAGCAACTTCTCGAGATCTTCTGCAGTCTCAGATAAAATAACAATATCATCGGCAAATCTCAAGGTTTTGATTTCCTCTCCTTGGACTGTGATTCCCTTTCCAAATTTCTCTTTGATTTCCTTTACTGCCTGTTCTATGTAAACATTGAAAAGGAGAGGGCAAAAACTGCAGCCTTGCCTCACTCCTTTCTGGATTGCTGCTTCTTTTTCAAAGCCCTCCATTATCACTGCAGATTGATTTTTATACAGATTGTAGATAATTCTTCGTTCTCGGTATCTGATCCCTATAATCTTCAGAATCATAAATAGCTTGGTCCAATCAACATTATCGAATGCCTTTTCTAGATCTATGAACGCCATGTACGTGGGCTTGTCCTTCTTGATTCGATCCTCTAAGATCAGACGTAAAGTCAGGATTGCTTCACGTGTTCCTACATTTCTTCTGAAGCCAAATTGATCTTCTCCCAACTCAGCTTCAACTTGTTTTTCCATTCTTCTGTAAATAATACGTGTTAAAATTTTGCAGGCATGAGATACTAAACTAATGGTGCGGTAGTTTTCACACCTGTCAGCACCGGCTTTCTTGGGAATAGGTATAACAATATTCTTCCGGAAATCGGATGGGACTTCTCCTGTCTCATACATCTTATGCACTAAATGAAATAACCTTGCCATGCTGGTTTCTCCTAAGGCAGTCAGTAATTCAGGGGGAATATCATCAATTCCAGGTGCCTTGTTCCTATTGAGGTCACTCACAGCTCTGTCAAACTCTGACCTCAAAATTGGGTCTCCCATTTCATCAGCATCAACAGCCTCTTCATGTTCCAGAACCAAATTATCTACATCTTTACCTTTATACAACTGTTGGATATACTCCTGCCATCTTTCCGCTTTGTCTTCTTTCCCTAGAAGTGGCTTTCCATCTGAGCTCTTAATATTCATACACCTAGATTTCCTTTCTCCAAAGGTTTCCTTGATTTTCCTGTATGCAGCATCTACCTTTCCCAGGACCATACAGCCTTCGACATCCTTGCACTTCTCCTTCAGCCATTCTTCCTTAGCTACCTTGCACTTTCTATCCACTTCATTCTTTAATCGCCTGTATTCTTTTCTGCCCTCTTCATTTCTAGCATTCTTGTATTTTCGTCGTTCATCAATCAGGTCTAGTATCTCCTGAGTTATCCACTGATTCTTAGTTGATCCTTTCTTCCTTCCTAATATTTCTTCAGCAGCCCTACTGACTTCATTTTTCATGACTTTCCACTCTTCCTCTATAGTGTTTCCTTCGGCCTTTTCATTTAGTCCTTGTGCAACATGTTCCTTGAAACAACCCCTCACACTCTTTTCTTTCAACTTGTCTAGATCCCATCTTTTTGCATTCTATGGCATTTCATGACCAACAAGTTGTGGTCAGAGTCCACGTCTGCTCCTGGGAAAGTTTTGCAATCCAACACCTGGTTTCTGAATCTCTGCCTAATCATAATGAAGTCTATTTGATACCTTCCAGTGTCTCCAGGTCTCGCCCACGTATACAGCCGTCGTTTGTGGTGCTATATGTGTATTTAAATAGTGTTCTGGATAGCCTTAAAACCTTACGAGTATTGGCCATGAGTTCCCAGAGATTCCTGTCATGTGCGTGCTGTTTAATTTACCTGCATTTATTGGGGATGACAAGTGTTGAAGTGGGCTGCGATGTTACTGTGTCACGTACAGGCTGTCCGTACATTCGAGCTTTAATCGCGCTTGACTAATGACGGCTCCAAATCGCACAGTGGACTCATTGCGGACACTGAGCTAATCAGCTCCAGGTACTTACTGTGTGTATGTTCTCTCCATTAGAGAGGCTCACGTTGGGATTCTGCCGAGGGATTACTACAAAGTGAGATCGTGTTTGAGAGTAAGTTGTCATTGGCGTGTGTATCACAAATAGAAGAATTATATCCACTATCCATAGGGACGGTGATTTTTAATTCTGAAATAATGAATTTAACATTTTGATTCATACATTAAATTTGTCTGCAGTCTTCATTAATTCGTAGTTTTCAGTCTGACAGCGATTTGAAAAAAATCCACAGTTATATCCCATGAGACAAGCAACTCACTGTTGAAAACATCGTAGAGAATGAGCTACGAATTGTATTTAAATAAAACAGTTACGGCTTCTCCGTTGTTCACTGAGGAATAGGGAG
This sequence comes from Anabrus simplex, assembly GCF_040414725.1. Lineage (NCBI taxonomy): Eukaryota > Metazoa > Arthropoda > Insecta > Orthoptera > Tettigoniidae > Anabrus > Anabrus simplex. The sequence goes on along the minus strand of NC_090265.1, from coordinate 9,835,778 downwards.
TGCCTGGGTTGAATGGTAAATTTTACTTTAAGAAAATTTTGAAATTTATTTCTTTCTTTTCTTAAAATTCAAAGAGAATATACAGGGGATATTTAATATGTAAGTGCACCCGTGCAAAGACGGGGTGGGACGCGGTTCTTCTTATTAATATTCTTCTTCTTATTATTATTATTAACAATCTCATAGGGCAGAGCCTATTTATGTTGTCCGAAATATTTCCTCCATGCGCGTAGCTGTAGCTCTCTTTTGTTGTTTCCTTGCAAAGTCTTGTTTGCGCTGCTGTGATAATCAGTTTGAATTCTGTCTCGTCACAATTAATAATTAAGTACAACTTTTGAACTGAATTTCGTGTTCAGTAAAACCTGCATATAGCGGAACTTGTCTGATGCGGAAACCATTTTCAGTGATGTGTATTCTGAATGTTCGAGATATGGAGATAGCTGGGAAATGACCTCGGCAACTGTACCTGTACTCCCTGTCGTTTGACAATTTCCTGAATTGTTCCGAAAGATGAAGGGATAGAGGAGCTGGAAAAAGTTTCAAATTGAAAGTCTTTTATAGTTCTATGAAAATGAAAAGCAAATTCGACAAACATTCCGACCTAAATGCAGTTCCGGAAAAACAGCCTAAAATCGCGTGTTCCCTGACTCGTATTCTGTTTAGTCAAACACTGGCCAAATTTATTTACTTAAGTCTTTCTGTGATGTATTTCTTGATTCAATGTAATCAGATATTTGTTGATTTTCTTGTAAAATGTCCGCACCAAATGTAGGCATAAGGGCTTACGTGAAACTCTGTACTGACTCACATTAGCGCTCGTAGCGGTAGAAAAAGGCAAACTACTAATCTAATCGACGGGTTAACGATTACTAAGGAAAGGATTGTAATTTTTAGGAATAAATAAAGAATATATGCTCATCCTTTATCAAATTTTATTATGCGAAATTCGTAGCTCATAACATAGGATGTTTTCTACACTCTGTTGCTTGCGTGAAGGGCTGGAACTGTGGGTACTTTTGCTAGCGAAAAATTGCGAGGAAATGCACCGCATTGTTTACCGTGCTCATATTTTAATTGAGAACCATGATGTGTTACTGGAAGAAGTGAGAGAACTTACAGTTTTACTGTTGGCGTTATTTCTGCACAAGTTACAATGTATATTAAGTAAGTGTATGTACTGAACTACTGTGTTATAAGCAAGAAGAGATTTGTGTTAATGTTGATGAACTTGTGACTATAACTGCGTGATTACAGTCATTGTAGAATCTACTATCATATAAATATACTACTTATTTTACTTTTTACGACCTTTATGAACCGGAATCCCGTGCACAGGGGCAAACTTACGGTCGCGGTCGCAGTTAGATTATGTAAGAAATATTGATAATAATATACACCATAAGTCAACGAGCTACTGGGGACATGTCCGTGATAGGTACACAATAATAAATAAATAAACAATAACCTCAATTGCAACATTACGATAGAAAATATACTTTAAAATTTGAAGTAACACCATTATGTAAAAGAAGGGGGAGAACACGAATTAACAACCACTTGGGAAAATATTAACAGTGAGTAAGAAGGGATCAACAACTTTATCAAATGGAGTAACAACAACAACAACAACAACGAGCGCTTTTAATGGAGAATTCGAGCAACATTTACAACATTGAAAAAAGTGATGTAACCCAGAAACACAGCATTTCACGTTAAAGTTACGTGATCGCCTTGCAAAGAATGAAATGCAATGAGACACAAAACCCTAACGGAGAGGAAAAGTCAGGAATCGGGTGCATGACAGGGGGAATTGTCCAGTGCAGCACTTTATTAGGAACATTTTTAGAACATATGAAGAAAAATTCACAGATAATAAAATGAACAGCGGTAGTTAAAGACCTTAAATTTCCTTGCATACTGGTACTGGCAAAGTTCAGATATAGAAAACAAGATTTAGGAAATGAACACCACGCACCCGCAAACAGTTCATGGCCGGAGAGATTGATAAACACGGCCAAAGTAGTGCTCCACGAGAGGAGAGGACTCACAATTCTCTTTTACGTCGGCCGGTTGACGCCTCACCTATAATTTCGCACCCCGCCGACCATAATAAAGCACATCGGCTGGCACCGAGATGGAGGTCTACCTACACTTGCCTCGTTTGTGATGTCCACCGCGACATTCTGGAAGAGGATATCCTCACTGCCCTTAGACCATCTGGACTCCATTGTGCTTCCTGGCTCCACACCGGCGCAGAACCTTCAGTCGCAGTACTGCTCTATTTGGCCTCTTCAGCCGACCGGGGCCACATCATTCGTCATAGCGCACTGATCAACATTCATCGTGTGGTAGCTACAGCTCCCCCACAGCGACTAAGAACCGCCTGCATTAATTACTTCGTTACCAGCAACAACACCTCCTTCATACCGCTCACCACCTCTATCTTCGCCTCCCCACTACACCTCCTCTGTCATTACCATCACTACTGCTACTACCACCACCACCACTACTTCTGCCCACACCTCCCCTAACTTTCCTCTCACAACTTCCATAATGTCCCATCCTTTTCCCCTTATGACGTTTCCTCCCTTCGCCCCTCTTTCCCCTGCTCAACATCCCGATCAGCTCCAGCCGCCGGCTGAGGAAACTACAGCATGTCGCCTATCATCGCCACCACCGCCGCCAGAACAACAGCGTCGTCCGTGGGGTAGACCCTAGTCTTCCTTCTGATCTCATCGCTCATACCCTTCGCCAATCAGGACTCCCGATACAACGCGCCTCCAGGATCTTCAACGCCGATGGACCTACATACCTGCTGCGGCTCCATCTACCGACGCCCGACGACGTTCACCGCCTCGTCCATCATGGCTTAAACCTCTACGACCGTCACCACCGCGTTGAACATTCCCGCTCTATTCCACGATCCTTGAATCGACCACCCTCACCTCGTCGACGTCCCCGGCCTACTCTTCCTCCCCAATCTTTTACTTCCAACCACCACTTTCTCCCATCTCCATCCAGCTCCTTGTTCCCACATCTGCTGTCCTCCGACAATCTGCGTCTTATCCTTACGTCACTTGCGCACTTCTCCTCCTTTTATCACCTCCTCGCTCTCCACTTTTTCCCTAGCACAACTCTATAAATCTAGTATCTCTGTATAGCTAAATGCTTCACTTGTATTGTACTTAATTCATAATCTACTAATAAAGGCATATGTATCATTACCCCTCACTCAGCCAAGAGCCCTCTTCCTCCCATATTTTTTTTCACATCACCTTCTCCCAACTGTCACTTTCCGCACATCTCCTCCTCCCCGCCCCAGCTCTCGGCCAGAGGGAGGGCGTAACCCTTCGGGTGGCCTGCCCCGCCCCATCAGGGTGGGGAATGAAAACTTTCTCAGACAGGCAGACAGAATGCTCCACCAGGCCAGAGATTAGGCGTAACCTACTAGGTGGACCACCCCTCCTCTTCAGGGAGGGGAATGAAAGCTCTTGATAGATAGACAGATAATCTAAAATATAGCCTGAAGGGCTGTGGGAACTAAGTCCCGAAATAAACAGTTGAAAATGCCACTTTGCTCACGGAAGATCTCGATGGTTAAGACCAGGCGTTCCAAACACGCAACGAGCGCAGGTTCCTCCACCACACCGGAGTCGATTATAGAGACTGAATCGGAAAAGATGAGAAAATTTCTAGAATCAAGTTTGTTCCACAAGGTGACGTGAATTTGACGTCAGAATCACGTGGCAAACAGCTGAGGTGAAGAGCAGAGTGTTCAGATGTGTAATGGCAGCAGACGATCCAGAGCGTAGAAAATCGAGGCAAGGTAGTATTTTTAAAAGAATTCTTGTAGACTAGCGGGATGATATTACACGCTGAGGACAGGTTCTGCTATTTTAAAATATAGTCTAACATCTTTAAATAACATGATGTTCCTACTACGCTTTCAGCATTCCTTCTTCTTTACTCACTCTTCCTTATATCAGAATGTTTCTCTCTCCTACCTCAAGGCTCATATCCATGCGAAACACGGTTTATCGTTTACCTATTATCTCACATTTTGTTCTCACCAATTGGAATTTTCCCATTTGGTTGATGGTCAGTTGGAAGTCTGAGCACTCCAACAATGGATTTTGTGAAGAGATATCGACAAAAAGTACCTTGCTGTCACCTTTACGTTCATATTGTCGTCAAAAAGGTGTAGCGCAATTTACCAATGAAAAAGGGCACTTTTTAGAACACATTTTCCATTGGACTGATCGGAAACAGATTTTTTGGAATATTTGCCTCCATCAATAGTTATATGTTTCGTATAGTTTCACAGATCACGTCGTTGTCGTGAATGTGTCAGAATTTGATGATTTCATCATTAGGTCTCCATACTGTTCAACACTAGATATTTGGTCACGTTGTCTGATAAGTGACTTTCACACGTGGTGGGAGAGAAGATGCAGGTAAAGGAGATGAAGAGGAAAATAGGCAAGGGGTGGTACAATGATGACTGTAGACATAAGAAGTTCGAAGTAATGATTTTGGACAAATAAAATTAAATGTCTCGGACTGACTATGGGCAGAAATATGTCCTGGAGATACAATATAGAACAGGCTTTACAGCGTGCCATGGCAGGGATGAAAGTTTTGAGACCTCTGCTGGAAAATAAATATATCTCTAGAAGTATTAAGATAAATATTTACCTGGCATGTATCAGGCCCATCGTGCTGTATGGCTGTGAAGCCTGGAGCTATATTGCTAAAACTTCTCTTTATAAATTACAAGTTATTCAAAAAAAGACTCTGAGAATTATATAAAAAGCACCAAGACAGAAATCTGAAAAGAAGATACGAACATAATTTCGTATTCCGACGGTTAGATCTCAGGTGAATAAAATAGCCTTTCAACCGACCTACTCTTAAAACAGGTCATAAGAACCAAGAAACCAAGCACATGTTTCAAACATCGCGGCGCTTCTCTCGCTTACGACCTATTTTAACATGAATTCTTTTTTTTTTTCTAGGGGCTTTTACGTCGCACCGACACAGATAGGTCTTATGGCGACGATAGGATAGGAAAGGCCTAGGAGTTGGAAGGAAGCGGCCGTGGCCTTAATTAAGGTACAGCCCCAGCATTTGCCTGGTGTGAAAATGGGAAAGCACGGAAAACTATCTTCAGGGCTGCCGATAGTGGGATTCGAACCTACTATCTCCCGGATGCAAGCTCACAGCCGCGCGCCTCTACGCGCACGGCCAACTCGCCCGGTAACATGAAATTGGAATCTGTTTCGGCCTCTTCCAAACCTTAAAAATTTTGTTTCCCTAAATAACTTCAAAATTAAATCGTGGAAAATGAGCGTTTGTTAAGAAGGGATTTTCTCCCCCCCGTCTTGAAAATAGCTCTCCGACTCCAAATTAGAAGCCATTCCTCAGCAAAGAGAGGGTTTCACCGCCACTCAGCAATAACGGTCCTCCCCCCGTAAATGTACAACCGACTGGTCGTTAACTCTGGGTAACACAGGAGTAAGGGGCCATTGTTTTCACCCTGGGACTCTCAGGTACTTACCCTCAAGAAAAGAGCGCGCTAAAGGCGTACACGGAACTGGGCGGGAGACAATCAGAGAATAGAATTCTGCGCTAAGTGCAAGGAATAAAGACAATTGTTATATACAGCAGCCGCAAGGGGTTGCTTAGCTGAATAGAAATTCGAAACATAATGAGAGTAGGAAAATGTGCAATACAAATAGGAATCAGGAAACTGCTCGCCAAAGTGAAATAGGTGATAGTGACTGCGGGGAGTACTTTAAGAAATTATTTCGAGGTGAGGACAGGTGGAGAGTGAACATAGAAGGGAGCGGACAATCAGGAGCATTGGGTTATACTTTGCCTTCATTAGATAAGGAAATATTGGTAGAGAAAGCTATGAAAGGAAAGGAGAACCTATTTTAGGGGCATCAAACAAATTACGGAAGCAAGTGGCGAAGAACAGACATACGCTAGAAAGCATTGTTAAATTATTTTGCAAAATATCACTAATCCCTGTGAATAATTAGGTAAGTCAAAAAAGCTAAAGTTCTCAGGGAAAGTATATGTTCTCAAACCATTCTATGCTGAGTATGAAATAGCCTTCTAATAACGGTTTTGGTTTCATTTTGTTCCATCAAAATATTGATGAAGTGTCTGCTTTGGATCTTGAAAGAAAGGGATTTGTCGACCAAGCACTATTTTTGGATCACTCAATTCCAAAGTGGTTCACTCATATTTGTGTTTTGTTAGTTAGTAATAATTTAAAACCTCCTTTTAACTAAATCAGCTGCGTAAATTTACTAGCAATAATTCATTTGGAACACAATAATGTCCACGTTGACAATAACAACAGAAAATAAGCTACACACAAGACGAACTCACTTGTATGGTTGAAGCCACTTCAGTTAGCAAAATACAGAATATTAACAAGAAAACTCAAATTAACGGAATCTGTTTTGTATTCTTCAACAATCTGTGTTACCGCGGTTTTGTGTATCACAGAGAAGGTACGGGCTGTCTACGAAATTCAAATATTCTTTCAAAACTTTAAAAATAAAGGTTATATTTCTTTTCAAAATTCAAACTTAACAAACTTCTTCACCAGGTGAAGAAAAAAGGTCAGGTACAATAACAATTTTGACCCCAAAATAGGGAATTTATAAGATTTGAGCTTCAAGCTCTCAATTTACAACCTCGCCATTGTTGCGTTATTTAGACAAAGACAAAATATCCCAATTCAAGAGCACTTTTCTCCAAAAGGTACAAATACGGCCGTCGAAAGGCCCCACACAAATACCTGAACTCTCTCAGTTCAACCAAGGAGACTGAGCTCCCAATTCCTCACAGCCTACTCAAGGCAATTTTACATAAAACCTTACAACCTCTGGCCTCTCTAGGCACAACCTACAATTTACCATCTAGTTAATACAGGGGTATCCGGTACCCATACTGCTGGGCTTTCTGGAAAAAGAAGAACACGTTAATTTCCTGGCCCAAACTCAAAATGTATGGAGGCGTACACTTGCGCAAGTAGAAAACCAAGTATAAACCCTAATTGGGCTCGCGGCCCGATGACACAGGGGCTAATCCCAAGCTACTGAGGTGGCTACAATGAAAGGTTAATTTGATGCATTACAGGAAAATAAACAGTTACAAAATCGTAGTCACCTCAAGATAAATTGAAGGGGAACTCGAGAGGGTAACGCACTTTATATCCCCGATTTACAGTTTTAGACTTTATGAAATCTTACATGAAAAGGAACAAGTTTGCACTTTCGAAATTAAACGGTTACAAGCTTAGAATCTTCACCTCTGGCAAGTTTGCGGAGATAGCTACAAAGAGAGAAAACAGGTGGCCATTACCTGGGCCGATGTTCTGCCTGCCGAAGGATGAGGCACCCCGCCTCCTGTCTTAACACACACACACTCAGTACTTCTACGATCAATAAGACAAGGTAGCTTGAAAAACCCGTGGGGATGCTTCGAGAAGGCTCTGGACTAAATCCGGACACACCCCCTCATTTTTATTGGATAGTTTAAAAGTTACAAGAAGTCCATTATTGGCTGAAAAATAATTACAGAAAATTTCCCATTGACCAGAGTCAAAGCTGGCGGGACGAGAAGGAATTGTTGCAAACCTTGAAATATCAAAATTAATGAAAGTTAATTAAGTTGAGATAACTTAAGAACACAAAACTTATTTAAATCACTAGTTCCTCTTGAGTGCATGAGCACAGTTTTTGGAAGGACATCTATGGAGAAAAGTTCAAACTTCTTGCTGTACACCAAAACAAAATAAATAAATAAATCCAGTCAGTTTACGAAACTTTAAAATAACACAATACTCTGTTATTTTTGAGTGACATGTCCCAACTTCATGCTGTTTCAAGATTTGTTCGAGAGATAGCGTTCCTGAAGGCGTTTCTTTTAATGTGCGGGGTTGCGGTGTACCCCTCGGTACAATCTGGAAGTTACATGTGGATATTTCTCCCGTATTATTGTGATAGTGTTGATAGTGTCTGTACCGGGAGGTACACCTCTACGCCGCACATTTAAACCTTGCGCCAATTAGAACTCCTCTACAGGAGAAACACAGAACTTGGAACTAGACCTCATTAAGCCTTTACTCAGAAGATGTCACTACCTTAATTTTGTGATTGTGAAGTTTCCAGGACTGTGTGAATTTCAACTTGTTTTGTTTTCCATTGATCAAGAAGTGTGGACATTCTCTCATAGATATCACTGCTAAAAAACTATCATCATGCACCCTGGTGCGAAGTGAAGGAACTATTTTTGAATAAATTTTGTATTCATAAGTTTTTCTTTACTCAATCTCGTTCATTCATTTGTGGGTTGGCAATATTTACCTTTTCTTTCCGCCAGTTTCAGCCAATCGCTAATTTTTGTAATTAATTTCCGACCAATCCTGGATTTCGTCTTCGACTTTGAGTGTAAATTTTGTATGGTCCAATAAAATTGAGAGGGCGTGGCTTGATTATTCATGAAAGGTCTCGAACTTTCCCCGAGGGTTTATAAACTGCGGATTTTCATGTCTCTTGGCCATTTGATCAACACCTAGATAAGTGTGTGTATGTGAAGCAGGAGGCGGGAGGTGCCTCTTTCAGCAGGCAGCAGTTGTTCAGCAAGGTAATGGCCGTTTAACATCTTTATTTCTTGCTAGCTCCGCAGTTTAACCCGAGGGATAGGTCTAAAATTTTAATAGGTAAACTAATTCTCTAAAAATGTAAGTTCTGCCGGCTAATGTGAAAATTTCATAAAATCTGTAACCGTAATTCTGGGATAGAGAGTGATGTACCCTCTCGAGCTCCCCTTCACCTTGGTTTGAGTTACCGCATTTGTTTCTGCTAGGTATTAAAGTTATCTCCATGCGCGCTACCTCAGTAGATTGGGAATAGCCCCTGTCTCATCGGCCTAGTGCCTTTTAGGTTTTAAGAATGCGTATTTAGGAGTGCAAGTACACGCCTCCATTCAATTTGGTGTTTAGGGCCATTTACTTAACCTGTTCTTTTTCTGCTAAGGCCCAGTAGGTTGGGTACAAGATACCCCCGTTTCATTTCTTTTTAAGTTGTGCCTTGATGGCAAGTAATTGTAAAGTCTGATATTGCCTTGAATAGGCTTGAAAACCTGAGAGCGTGTGAGCTCTTTTCAAGTGTGGTAACTGTGCCTCTGGGAGGCTTGATGTTTGAAGTTGGGAGCAAGTGCTCCAGGGACTAGGGGCTTTCTGCCCTTGTGTAAAATAGAAATATTTTGTAATATCGAGCTGAGAGCTCAGGAAATGTAAAGCGAGGGGCTGGAAGCCTGGATTACTAACCTGTCACTAAATTTTGGATGTACTTGCCTTGTATAATCCTTGTCATGGTATCTGGTATGTAATTGTTATCTCACCTAGTGAAAAGTTGTTAAAGTTTTGATGTTGTTGATTGTTGAAATTCAAAAAATATAACCTTTGTTAAAGTTTTAAATTAGCTTTGATTTTGTAGTTAGACCCATTCACCCCGGCACCTTCTTTCACCTCTCTTGGTCCACGGGTAACCCCGTAACAGTGTCAAAAGGTAGAGAGCATTGACAAGAGTGGATTACTGTACACAATTTAAAAACTGAAAAAATCTTATCCCTTTTTTCCCCGGGATGAGTTATATTTAAAGGAGAGAATTTCCAAAATCATTACAAGAGGGAGTGATTTTGCCAATTTATACAAAAGAAGGAAGAGGAATGCAGTCCTTTTATTCGTCCGAATTTCCAATCAACGAGAGGAGAAGGAATGTCCACAAAGAGAGAAATATTGGGTGGTTAATTTGAATATATCGGTACCGAGAAGTACACCTCAACCCCGCATATTTAAAAGAAGCGCCTTAAGGAACACTATCTATCGAATAAAACTTAAAAGAAATAATGCATAAAGTTGGGACTTTGATCAGAAGATGTCACTACGAAATAACAGGGTAATATGTTACGTGAAAATTTGCTAAACTGACTGGATTTCTTTGTTTTGTTCTGGTGTACATAAAGAAATTCTCTATTTGCTGCATAGATGTCTCTAAAAAAACTGATGTCATGCACTCTGTTGCAAGATGAAAAAATCAGTGATTTAAAGAGGTTTTGTGTTCATAGGTTTTCTCAACGGAATTGACTTTCATTTATTTTGATACTTCAAGGTTTACAACACTTCATTCTCCTCCTGCCAGCTTTGAGTCTGGCCAATAACAAATGTTCTGTGTTTATTTTTCAGCAAATCATGGGCTTCTTGCAGTTCTTGTTTAGCCAATAAAAATGAGAGTTTGATTTAGTCCAGAGCCTTCTTGAACCCTCCCCTCGGGTATAAAAGCTGCGGCTTTTCCAAGTTGTCTTAGCGATCGTCGAATTTCTGAGTATGTGTGTTAAGAAAGGAGGCGAGGTGCCTCATTCTTCGTCAGGCAGAACATCAGCCCAGGTAATGGTCACCAGTTTTCTATCTCTGTAGCTATCTCCGCAAACTGACCGGAGGGGAAGTTTCTGATATTTAACTATGTAATCGTCTGTTTTCTGAAATGTAAACTGCTTCTTCTCATGTAAAATTTCATAAATACTTAAACTGTAATTCGGGGATAGAGAGTGTGTTACCCTCCCGAATTCTCCTTCAATTTATCTTGAGGTGACTACGATTTTGTAACTATTTCTCTTCCTGTAAAGCATTAATTAACCTTTCCTTCTAGCCACCTCAGTAGTGTGGGATTGGCCTCTGCACCATCTCGCCACAATCCCAGAGTAGGGTTTTAAACTTGGTTTTCAGGGAAAGGAAGTGTACGCCTCCATACACTTTGAGTTTGGACCAGTAATTTAAACTGTTCTTGCTTTTCACTAAGGCCCAGTGGTATGGGTACACGATACCCCTGTGTTAACTAAATTGTAAATTGTATGTTGTGCCTAGAGAGACCGTTAACTGAAATGTATTATGTAAAGTTGTCTTGAGTAGGTTGTAAGAAATTGGGAGCCAATCTCCTTGTTTGAATTCGGAGAGAGAGTAAGCTCTTTTCTGGTATTTGTGTAATATTGAGCGGTGCCTTTGAATTATTACTGTTGGAGCCAAGTGCTCTTGAAAATTGCGTATTCGGAGATGTCTCACCTTATCTAACCTGACGCAACATTAGCGACGTTGTGAACTTGTAAAATTGGAACTTGAAGCTCAAAAACATGCAAATTATCTTTCCTTATGTTATCTATTCTAGAGTCAAAATTGTCATTGTACCTGATACACTGTTGTTTTCACTAAGTGAAGAATTGTGTTGGTTAACAATTGATTTTCTGAAAAGAAATATAACCTTTATTTTACAATTTTAAGTTAATCTTTGAATTTCGTAGGTAGATGCATTCCAGCCCGCACCTCTCTGCGCTCCACAGACAACCCCGGATCAATGTCTATCAATGAGGAGCAGCTTATTCTGATCACAGGACAAACATAATCTATATTTTACAGAAAGGCGACGCAAGTTTATCACCATCACCGACTTTTAGCACCTGATTATTCTACACGCAGTGCCCCTAAATGTTACTTCTTTACATAGCATTGTGGACTTTATATCTTGTACGAAGTGGAAAGAGCGAAATAATCTCACACGCTATATTTTTGTATCGTCCAACTCAATTCCAGTCGAATAACTCCTTCGTGAGCTTACACGATGTGTGAAAGGATTTCTCAACTCTGTATTGAATATGTACTGTATGTAAAAGACACGACTTGGGCACAGTAACTGCATTACAAGACCGACACGCTGATCCAACGGTCTGCCAATTGCTGACATTTTCCTCGCAGCAGTAACGTTAATTAAAGTAACTTGATTATGAGCTTTACTTTCAACACAGAGAAGAGGTCCTCATATTTTATTAGTGTCGAAAGTAGGCAGTCAAAGAGAATGAAGGTAACGCCCTGTTCGAGAGAAGTAATAACGGCGAAGAGCTGTTCATCCCAAAATTAATAGAATTCGGGTGTTCTATATAACAATCTCGAGAAAATAAGAGTTCCGCCGTACATAAAATACAAAAGTGCAATTAATAGCAATAATAACAAGAACAATAGTATCAATATGCGAATGTAATGGCTTATACCAAATTTTCATCAACTGTTGTTATTATTCTTTGTGTCTTCAGTCCATAGACTGGTTTGATGCAGCCCTCCAAGCTACCCTATCCTGTGCTTTCATTTCTACGTGACTACTCCTTGCTACATCTAATGTCATCATTTTGTCAAATCCCTTGCCCTTTCAACGCCTGCACTTCCCTCAAGAAACCTACTGCACGAGTCTTAAGATATGTCCTATCATTATATCTCTTCTTCAGGTCAAATTTAGCCAAATCGATCTCCTCTCACCAATTCGATTCTGTATCCCTTCACTTGTGATTCTGTCTACCCATCTCACTTGCAACATTACTCTCTAACACCATATTTTAAAAGCTTCTTTTTTCTTCCTTTCTGAGCTGGTTATCATCCACATTTCACTCCCGTTCAATGCCAGTCTCTTCGAACACGTCTTTCTAATTCCAAAATCAATGTTCTAGGTGAGCAAATGTCTTTTCCTAGGAAAGTCATTCCTTGCTTATGATAGTCTGCATTTTATGCCCTTCTTAATTCTGTCGTAATCAGTTATTCTGCTACCCAAGTAATAATATCCATCTACTTCTTTCAAGATTTCATTTCCCAACTTAATATTTCCTACACCATCACACTCCATTCTCTTTGTTTTGGACTTATCTATTTTCACCTCGTATTCTGTGTCCAAGTATGTATCCATACTATTCAGCAATTTCTCCAGCTCTTCTCCGGACTCGAATAGAATAACAATATCATCGGCTAATCCCAGGGTTTTGTTCACCTCACCATGGACTGTGGTTCAACTCTATGCTACAGAAAAGATAAGAATTTGGAAATACAAATTTAAGGAACATAACATTCCGCCACCAACTCCCGGGAATAAAAAAAAGTATTGAAATTATTTGCCTGGCATTTGTAGACGATTTTTGTATACTTTCAGAGCGCCTGCTGATGTAACAACAAAAATCAATGTAATGGAACAGCCAACATAACAGATTTGTAAATCTCTGTAGACGAAAAACAAATCCTCACAAACGCTCCAAAATTATTGACAACAGACTTTAGTCAAATAGAGGAAGTAAAGTAATTTAAATGCTTGGGATATATATTCAAGAAAATGGCTTAGAAAACTTACCTGTAGAAGAGAGGTTATGCAAGATTGAAAGAGGGTATGGCATCACTGAGAATTTTACAAAAAATGTTTATCTAAACATCTTTAAAATAAGGCACTGCAACAATGTGGTGAAATAAAAATGTCCTCAATGCAAGTGAATGACTAGTTTTGAACTATAGCTAAATTTACGGTACTAGAAAGAAGAATGATAAGAATGACAGTAGTATAATACAGGGATTCGGGCGCCGCCACCGCCACCGGGCTCCCAGAGGCCACCTCCACCACAGCCACAGCCAGAGGCCTCCCAGATGCCTCCTCCACCACCACCACAGCCAGAGGCCTCCCAGAGGCCTCCTCCACCACCTGCGGGAAATTTCAATTTGTAAACAAAGCCACGTGCTTTTTGACAGCTGTCATCGACAACAACGCATCGCTAACCTCAGTACTGCCATCTTGACGGGCCTAAACCTGAGTAGTGCCAACTTAACCTAACTAGCGCGAGATAAACAAAGCCACGTGTTTTTTGACAGCCACGTGCTTTTTGACAGACAACAACGCATCACTAACCTCAGTACTGCCATCTTGACGGGCCTAAACCTCAGTAGTACCAACTTAACCTAACTAGCGCGTGTTAAACAAAGCCACGTGCTTTTTGACAGCCACGTGTTTTTTTGATTTTTGACAGCTGTCATCCGCCATCATTAAACTACAGAGCACTGTGCTGCCCTCTTTATCGTAGTAGATGTAAAATTCGTCACCTGTCATCGGCAGTGCTCCCACCTTGGCGGGCCTAAACCTTAGTGCTACCAACTTAACCTCACTAGCGTGAGATAAACAAATCCACGTGCAGCTGTCATCCGCCATCTTTAATCCATAGAGCAGAGTGCTGCCCTCTTTAGCTACTTACCTTTGAAATGTGGTACGTTACAGCTGTCATCCGCCATCTTGCATCTGAAACCTCAGTGCTGCACTCTAGATACCTTTGAAATGTAGTGGTGGCAAATTCTTTATGCTCTTGTTTGGAAACAAAGCCACGTGCTTTTTTGACAGCTGTCATCCGCTATCTTTAATCCATAGAGCACCGAGCTGCCCTCTTTAGCTACTTACCTTTGAAATGTGGTACGTCACAGCTGTCATCCGCCATCTTGCATCTGAAACCTCAGTGCTGCACTCTTTAGCTAGATACCTTTGAAATGTAGTGGTGGCAAATTCTTTATGCTCTTGTTTGGAAACAAATCCACGTGCTTTTTTGACAGCTGTCATCCGCCATCTTTAATCCAGAGAGCACCGTGCTACCCTCCTTAGCTATTTACCTGTGAAATGTGGTACGTCACAGCAGTCATCCGCCATCTTGCATCCGAAACCTCAGTGGTACACTCTTTAGCTAGATACCTTTTAAATGTAGTGGCGGCAAATTCTTTATGCTCTTGTTTGGAAACAAAGCCACGTGCTTTTTTTGACAGCTGTCATCCGCCATCTTTAATCCATAGAGCACCGTGCTGCCCTCTTTAGCTACTTACCTTTGAAATGTGGTACGTCACAGCTGTCATCCGCCATCTTGCATCGCAAACCTCAGTGCTGCACTCTTTAGCTAGATACCTTTGAAATGTAGTGGCGGCAAATTCTACGTGCTCTTGTTGGAATCAAAGCCACGTGCAGCTGACAACCGCTATCTTTAATCCAGAGAGCACCGTGCTGCCCTCTTTAGCTATCTTACCTTTGAAATGTGGTAGTCACAACTGTCATCCGCCATCTTGCATCCGAAACCTCAGTGCTGCACTCTTTAGCTAGATAAATTTGAAATGTAGTGGCGGCAATTTGAAAAATTCTTTATGCTCCTGTTTGGAAACAAACCTATGCGCTTTTTGTCAGCTATCATCCGCCATCTTTAATCTAGAGAGCACCGTGCTGCCCTCTATGTGGTGGTGGTAAATTCTACACGCTCTTGTTTGGAAACAAACCCATGTGCTTTTCTGACAGCTGTCAACCGCCAGAGAGCACCGTGCTGCCCTCTTTATGCCGGTGGCAAATTCTACGTGCTTTTTGAGAGCTGTCATCCGCCATCTTTAATCAAGAGAGCACCGTGCTGCCATCTTTAGCTAGATACCTTTGAAATGTGGTGGCGGCAAATTCCACGTGCTCTTGTTTAGTAAACAAAGCCACGTGCTTTTTTGACAGCTTTCATCCGCCATCTTTAATCAATAGAGCACTGTGATGCTATCATGCGGGTAATTTCGTCAGCTGTCATCCACCATCTTTAATCTACAGAGCATCGTGCTGCTATCTCTAGCTACATACATTTAACATGTGGTGACGGCAATTTGAAATTCTATCTAGATGCCATCTTTAATCAACAGAGCACCGTGCTGCTATCCCTTTGAATTGTGGTGACGGATAATTTGAAATTCCGTTAGCTATCATCATTAAACATTAGTGCATTCGCTAACCTAACCTCTCATCTACTATCTTGAAGGAGACTATACGACACCACCTCTACCTCCTGCTCTTCCTCCTCCTCTTTCTCCCCTACCACCTCGGCCTCCTCCTCCTCCTCCTCTGTCAAGGCATAACTTTATCGAACACGCATCGCGAAGGCAAGAGTGTGCAGCGATATGCATGTTTAGACTTGCGGATTACGAAAGAAACATAACAAGACTTAAATTGAACACTGCACTCGATGTCGTTAACTTCAACATGTGATTAAAACATTGTCTGGTGTGTTCAGAACACTACATAAGTAGAATCGAACGCTGTACAACATGTTAGGGGATACCTTTGTTCTAAGAAGATCAGATTGAAACATAACAAGACTAGAATCGAACACTGCACTCGATGTCGTTAACCTTAACATGTGATCAGAACAATGATTGATGTGTTCAGATCACTAAACAAGTAGAACCGAACACTGTACAACATGTTAGGGGATTCCTTTGTTCTAAGAAAATTAGATTGCAAAATAACAAGACTAGAATCGAACACTACACTCGATGTCGTTAACCTTAACATGTGATCAGAATATTGATCGATGTGTTCAGATCACTAAACAAGTAGAACCGAACACTGTACAACATGTCAGGGGATACCTTTGTTCTAAGAAAATTAGATTGAAACATAACAAGACTGGAACCGAACACTGTACAACATGTTAGGGGATACCTTTGTTCTAAGAAGATCAGATTGAAACATAACAAGACTAGAATTGAACACTGCACTCGATACATCATGTGATCAGAACATTGATTGATGTGTTCAGATCACTAAACAAGTAGAACCGAACACTGTACAACATGTTAGGGGATACCTTTGTTCTAAGAAAATTAGATTGAAACATAACAAGACTAGAATCGAACACTGCACTCGATGTCGTTAAGCTTAACATGTGATCCGATACAACATGTTAGGGGATACATTTGTTCTAAGAAAATTAGATTGAAACATAGCGAGACTAGAATCGAACACTGTAAGAACATTGTTTGATGTGTTCAGAGCAAAAGTACAACTTCAATTATTTACCTAGTGTAAAAATGAAAACACACACTGTGCACATATCGCATAGCTATCTCGCCTATCACTTGCCTAGTATGAAAATCAAAAACACACTGTGCAAATATCGCATAGCTAACTCGGCAACACTTCAAATGATTTGCTTAGTACGAAAATAAAAAAAATATATACCGCGTAGCTAACTCGTTCATCACACTGCTAAGGCGCTTAGTAATTGCAAATACACTGATATATGTCATACGAAAATCAAGAAAGCACACTGCGTAGCCAACTCGCTCGGGTCACTCGCTTAGTAATTGCAACACGACTAGAACACTGATACACGTTACTTTTTTTTCTCGAAACACACACACGGATAAGAATGTTCCGAGTTACTACATACTTACATGTTTTTTAAAAAAAATAGGGGGATGAAAGATCATAAATTATATGTACACATGTTGTCTCCTCCAAGTTGTAAGACGAAATAGACGCTGTATTGCGAGTTTCCGCTCTAGCTGGCGAACGGAAGTAGCATGATATCTCAGCAAAAAAATACGCGTGAGCTTGCATACACGCAAGTCAGACACAATGATGGATACCGCGATTCAAATCCTGGCAACTTATGCCGTCAGGAAGGGCATCCGTCTAGATCATGTTATGACGATCGCGCAGGTCCCTCGCCTAGCATTTGCTATTTTTTTACGGCTTCCAACAGTAGGAGTTCGAACCTGCTATCTCCCGAAGTAGCGGGAATGATTGCGGGTACAAGAGTGTTGAGGGTGATTCATTTGTCGGATGGAGGCGTTAAGCTGTGTGCAGGCTTCTTCGGTAGGAGTAGGCTACGTGCCGGCACTGGGATATGTAGATAAAAAACTCGCTACAACAAATCTATCGCGTATACTGCGATTTGAAATCCTAGTCAGGAAGGGTAACCGGTCGTAAAACTATGGTGTATGATTTCAGAGGCGGGGTGTGCAAAAAAGCCAGCATTAAGTAAGGGCTGTTGATAGGGGGCGTTAAACCTTGTGCAGACTCCTTCGAAAATGATTTTGAGTACATGACGTTGATGGTGATTCATCTGTCGGATGGAGGCAATAAGCCTTGTGCAGGCTTCTTCGGTAGGAGTAGGCTGTGTGCCGGTACCGGGATATCTAGTTATAAAACCCGCTATAACAAATTCATCGCGTATACTGCGATTTAAAATCCTAGTCAGGAAGGGTAACCGGTCGTAAAACTATGGTGTATGATCTAAGAGGCGGGGTGTGCAAAAAAGCTAGCATTAAGTAAGGGCTGTTGATAGGGGGCGTTAAACCTTGTGCAGACTCCTTCGAAAATGATTTTGAGTACAAGACGTTGATGGTGATTCATCTGTCGGATGGAGGTAATAAGCCTCGTGCAGGCTTCTTCGGTAGGAGTAGGCTATGTGCCGGTTCCGGGATATCTAGTTATAAAACCCGCATTAACAAATTTATCGCGTGTACTGCGATTTAAAATCCTAGTCAGGAAGGGTAACCGGTCGTAAAACTATAGTGTATGATCTAAGAGGCGGGGTGTGCAAAAAAGGTAGCATTAAGTAAGGGCTGTTGATAGGGGTTGTTAAACCTTATACAGACTCCTTCGAAAATGATTGTGAGTACAAGAGTGTTGAGGGTGATTCATTTGTCGGATGGGGGCGTTAAGCTGTGTGCAGTCTTCTTCAGTAGGAGTAGGCTATGTGCCGGCACCGGGTTTTACCCTCTCCCTACTATCGTATATTACATTCTTAGGTAGTTTCGAGGGCGAGCAAAAAGCCAGCATTAAGTAAGGGCTGTTGATAGAGGGGTGTTAAACCTTGTACAGGCTCCTTCAACAGGAGTAGCCTACATGCCGGCGCCGGGCAGGCTCTTTCGATAGGAGTGGGCTATATGCTGGCACTGTATTTTAACCTCTCCGTACAATCATGATATTTTATGTTAGGACCTTACACGGGCTGAATGCTACTCAGCTAAGAAGACGTTCCGTGAGCTACAAGTAGCTTATCACCACGCAGTGTCTTCGTTCAAGGTTACTACAGCCGGAAGATGCGTGTACAATTTCAGCCAACACATGCATTCCGCACCTCGCTCTGAATGACTGCGCCGATACAACTTCAAAGACTGTGGAACAAAAAAAATGTAACCTATAGCCTACAGTTTGGTTTAGTGTGCATGCCTCTCACCCGGCAGTCTCGGGTTCGATTCTCTTGGAAATGAAAATATGTTTTACAGATTTTAAATCGCAAGAATTTGTTGTAAGACTAGTTGCCCTTCCTGACACGAAACTGGCAGTATCTAGCCTCTTACATCATACATTATTGTTTTCGACCGGTTGCCCTTCCTGACGTCAAAGAACTCGGATTAAGAAGCTGTTTTACAACTACTTGCACTTTCTAACACGAGAATCGGGGATTTACAGCTAGATGCACTTCTCAGATTTTAAATCGCTGTATCACGAACTATTGTTTTACAGCCGGATGCCCTTCCTGACGCAAAACTATGATTTTTAAATCGCAAGAATTTGTTTTAAGACTAGTTGCCCTTCCTGACGCAAAACTGGCAGTATCTAGCCTCTTACATCATACACTATTGTTTTCGACCGGTTGCCCTTCCTGACGTCAAAGAACTCGGATTAAGAATCTGTTTTACAACTAGATGCTCTTTTTAACACGCGAATCGGGGTTTTACAGCTAGATGCTCTTCTTGGATTTAAAATCGCTGTATCACGAACTATTGTTTTACAGCCGGATGCCCTTCCTGACGCAAAGCTAAGATTTTATAATCGCAAGAATTTGTTTTAAGACTAGTTACCCTTCCTGACACAAAACTAGCAGTATCTAGCCTCTTACATCATATACTATTGTTTTCGACCGGTTGCCCTTCCTGACGTAAAAGAACTAGGATTAAGAATCTGTTTTGTTTTAGGACTAGTTGCCCTTCCTGACTCAAAACTGGCAGTATCTAGCCTCTTACATCAAACACTATTGTTTTCGACCGGTTGCCCTTCCTGACGTCAAAGAACTCGGATTAAGAATCTGTTTTACAACTACTTGCACTTTCTAACACGAGAATCGGGGATTTACAGCTATAAGCACTTCTTAGATTTTAAATCGCTGTATCACGAACTATCGTTTTACAGCCGGATGCCCTTCCTGACGCAAAACTAAGATTTTAAATCGCAAGAATTTGTCTTAAGACTAGTTACCCTTCCTGACGCAAAACTGGCAGTATCTAGCCTCTCACATCCTACGCTATTGTTTTCGACCGGTTACCCTTCCTGACGTCAAAGAACTCGGATTAAGAATCTGTTTTACAACTAGATGCTCTTTTTAACACGAGAATCGGGGCTTTACAGCTAGATGCACTTCTTAGATTTTAAATCGCTGTATCACGAACTATTGTTTTACACCCGGATGCCCTTCCTGACGCAAAACTAAGATTTTTAAATCGCAAGAATTTGTTTTAAGACTAGTTGCCCTACCTGACGCAAAACTGGCAGTATCTAGCCTCTTACATCATACACTATTGTCTTCGACCGGTTGCCCTTCCTGACGTCAAAGAACTAGGATTAATAATCTGTTTTGCTTTAAGACTAGTTGCCCTTCCTTACGCAAAACTGGCAGTATCTAGCCTCTTACATCATACACTATTGTTTTCGGCCGGTTGCCCTTCCTGACGTCAATGAACTCGGATTGAGAATCTGTTTTACAACTAGATGCTCTTTTTAACACGAGAATCGGGGATCTACAGCTAGATGCTCGCCGGATGCCCTTCCTGACGGCATAAGTTGCCAGGATTTGAATCGCGGTATCCATCATTGTGTCTGACATGCGTGTATGCAAGCTCACGCGTATTTTTTTGCTGAGATATCATGCTACTTCCGTTCGCCAGCTAGAGCGGAAACTCGCAGTACTGCGTCTATTTCGTCTTACAACTTGGAGGAGACAACATGTGTACATATAATTTATGATCTTTCATCCCACTATTTCTTTAAAAAAAACATGTAAGTATGTAGTATCTCGGAACATTCTTATCCGTGTGTGTGTGATACACGTGTATCAGTGTTCTAGTCGTGTTTCAATTACTAAGCGAGTGACCCGAGCGAGTTGGCTACGCAGTGTGCTTTCTTGATTTTCGTATGACATATATCAGTGTATTTGCAATTACTAAGCGTCTTAGCAGTGTGATGAACGAGTTAGCTACGCGGTATAGATTTTTTTATTTTCGAACTAAGCAAATCATTTGAAGTGTTGCCGAGTTAGCTATGCGATATGTGCACAGTGTGTGTTTTTGATTTTTACACTAGTTTACACATGTTAAAGTTGTACTTTTTCTCTGAACACATCAAACAATGTTCTTACAGTGTTCGATTCTAGTCTTGCTATGTTTCAATCTTATTTTCTTAGAACAAAGGTATCCCCTAACATGTTGTATCGGATCACATGTTAAGCTTAACGACATCGAGTGCAGTGTTCGATTCTAGTCTTGTTATGTTTCAATCTAATTTTCTTAGAACAAAGGTATCCCCTAACATGTTGTATAGTGTTCGGTTCTACTTGTTTAGTGATCTGAGCACATCAATCAATGTTCTGATCACATATTGTATCGAGTGCAGTGTTCAATTCTAGTCTTGTTATGTTTCAATCTGATCATCTTAGAACAAAGGTATCCCCTAACATGTTGTACAGTGTTCGGTTCTAGTCTTGTTATGTTTCATTCTAATTTTCTTAGAACAAAGGTATCCCCTGACATGTTTTACAGTGTTCGGTTCTACTTGTTTAGTGATCTGAACACATCGATCAATGTTCTGATCACATGTTAAGGTTAACGACATCGAGTGTAGTGTTCGATTCTAGTCTTGTTATTTTGCAATCTAATTTTCTTAGAACAAAGGTATCCCCTAACATGTTGTACAGTGTTCGGTTCTACTTGTTTAGTGATCTGAACACATCGATCAATGTTCTGATCACATGTTAAGGTTAACGACATCGAGTGCAGTGTTCGATTCTAGTCTTGTTATGTTTCAATCTGATCTTCTTAGAACAAAGGTATCCCCTAACATGTTGTACAGCGTTCGATTCTACTTATGTAGTGTTCTGAACACACCAGACAATGTTTTAATCACATGTTGAAGTTAACGACATCGAATGCAGTGTTTGATTCAAGCCTTGTTATGTTTCTTTCGTAATCCGCAAGTCTAAACATGCATATCGCTGCACACTCTTGCCTTCGCGATGCGTGTTCGATAAAGTTATGCCTTGACAGAGGAGGAGGAGGCGGAGGCGGAGGTGGTAGGGGAGGAGGAGGAGGAAGAGCAGGAGGTAGAGGAGGTGTCGTATAATCTCCTTCAAGACAGTAGATGAGAGGTTAGGTTAGTGAATGCACTAATGTTTAATGATGATAGCTAACGGAATTTCAAATTATCCGTCACCACAATTCAAAGGGATAGCAGCACGGTGCTCTGTTGATTAAAGATGGCATCTAGATAGAATTTCAAATTGCCGTCACCACATGTTAAATGTATATAGCTAGAGATAGCAGCACGATGCTCTGTTGAATAAAGATGGCGGATGATAGCTAACGGAAGGTTTTTTAATTTCAAATTATCCGCCACCACATGTTAAATGTATGTAGCTAAAGATAGCAGTACGAAGCTTTGTTGATTAAAGATGACTGATGACAAGTAACAGAACTTTTCAAATTGCCCGCTACTACAGAGAGCAGCACGGCGCTCTGTAGATTAAAGATGGTGGATGACAGCTGACGAAATTACCCGCATGATAGCAGCACAGTGCTCTATTGATTAAAGATGGCGGATGATAGCTGTCAAAAAAGCACGTGGTTTTGTTTACTAAACAAGAGCACGTGGAATTTGCCGCCACCACATTTCAAAGGTATCTAGCTAAAGATGGCAGCACGGTGCTCTCTTGATTAAAGACGGCGGATGACAGCTGTCAAAAAGCACGTAGAATTTCCACCGGCATAAAGAGAGCAGCACGGTGCTCTCTGGCGGTTGACAGCTGTCAGAAAAGCACATGGGTTTGTTTCCAGACAAAAGCGTGTAGAATTTACCACCACCATATAGAGGGCAGCACGGTGCTCTCTAGATTAAAGATGGCGGATGATAGCTGACAAAAAAGCGCATAGGTTTGTTTCCAAACAGGAGCATAAAGAATTTTTCAAATTGCCGCCACTACATTTCAAAGGTATCTAGCTAAAGAGTGCAGCACTGAGGTTTCGGATGCAAGATGGCGGATGACAGCTGTGACGTACCACATTTCAAAGGTAAGTAGCTAAAGAGGGCAGCACTCTGCTCTATGGATTAAAGATGTCGGATGACAGCTGCACGTGGATTTGTTTATCTCACGCTAGTGAGGTTAAGTTGGTAGCACTAAGGTTTAGGCCCGCCAAGATGGCAGCACTGCCGATGACAGGTGACGAATTTTACATCTACTACGATAAAGAGGGCAGCACAGTGCTCTGTAGTTTAATGATGGCGGATGACAGCTGTCCAAAATAAAAAAAACACGTGGCTGTCAAAAAGCACGTGGCTTTGTTTACCACGCGCTAGTTAGGTTAAGTTGGTACTACTGAGGTTAGGCCCGTCAAGATGGCAGTACTGAGGTTAGCGTTTTGTTGTTGTCTGTCAAAAAGCACGTGGCTCTCAAAAACACGTGGCTTTGTTTATCTCGCGCTAGTTAGGTTAAGTTGGCACTACTGAGGTTTAGGCCCGTCAAGATGGCAGTACTGAGGTTAGCGATGCGTTGTTGTCGATGACAGCTGTCAAAAAGCACGTGGCTTTGTTTACAAATTCAAATTTCCCGCGGGTGGTGGAGGAGGCATCTGGGAGGCCTGTGGCTTTGGTGGTGGTGGAGGAGGCATCTGGGAGGCCTCTGGCTGTGGTGGTGGTGGAGGTGGCCTCTGGGAGCCCGGTGGCGGTGGCGGCGCCAGAATCCCTGTATTATACTACTAATGACGAATATAAACTACGAATATAAGAAGGATATATATATATACATAATCCCCACTCCGTCTGACACACACATCGATTGTGAAGAAACAGGACTTTCAAACAGCTAAAATTCACACCAGATATGTGTTGTTGCCTCTCCTTCACAAGAAAAAAAAAACAACGAAACTCTCGCAATCAGGAATGTGGTGCTTTTCAAAGAAAATTACGTGTGTGAAGCTTCGCTGTAGATAATTGCTGACGATCACAGAGTAGCGTAGTGGCGGCCGCTCATACCGCAATGCATTCGCTCGCTGAGGCTGAGATTTGTTCCTGCCGCATGTTAGCAACATCGTCTGTGCCAGCCAATGATAGAGCACCTCTCCACTGTGCAGAAAACAAACACGAGTGACCGGCTACGCTATTATAGATCAGTTGCTGTCTGTTTTTGATCAAGTAAATGCAAGGATTTTATTATTATTATTATTATTATTATTATTATTATTATTATTATTATTATTATTATTATTATTATTATTATTATTATTAAACCAGGGTATTTAAACCGTGCGCCTCCTCCACTATGACTGTCTCTAGCAGTGATCAACAGCTTTCAAAACTTTCTAAAACTTTCCCCTCCGATGGTCAAACGGCTCAGGCTGCCTTCTGCAGCAATCTCTGGTGAGCTAAGTCCCAGTTTTTGGCCAGAGAAATTTAATTTGCCATAGTTGGTAAACCATGTTACCGGTAATTGTTTTTGTTATGTGCCGCAGTTGTAAAGACGTCACCTGGCGGATTGTATGGAAATTTAGCCTATCAGCGTTTTGGATTCTAACGTAGTCTACAACTTTCTCCTGAGGAGCTATTTAAGGAGAGCGCTTTAGGCCCATCTTGTCTGATTTACTCCCATGATTGAGAGTGCAACTTGACGGAGGTTAAATTGCGGTCGAGGCAGCAGGCAGAAGGTGGCCGGCTTGAAAAAGATCCAGCGCTGACAGGGATTGTCAGAATTCACCTAAATATATGATTGTGCCAGTGTGTGATTTTAGGGGAAGATTTCAGCGATTTATCTTAAATAGGCAATCATTTCTTTCGCTGAAATGTTGGACAGTCTGCACAGTCTTCGTATTATTTTAAATTCGACACTGGGAAAATTTGTAATGTAAGGGAGGACGAGTTGTAACCCTCGGAACTTTCTTCTTCTACTTTTATCTGGGCGACTTAAGTTTTTAAACACCTAAATTTTGGAAATTTGTCTCGGTTTTTAAACGTTTCCCATTTTCGTCACCCTCTTTAGCAGTGGATTAGCCTCTGTGTCATTGGGCCATAAACCCACTTACGTTCTTTTTGTTCCCGAATGTTCTTTTGAGCAGTGCTGGTGATTCGCCTCTTTCCCCGTTGTTAACGGCCTGTTTTTTGCTCTAACCTTCTTCTTTTCCTCCTGAAGGCGTGCCAGAATGTGTAATCATGCCCCTGGATATTCTTTATTATTTTGCGGAAACCGTATCTCTGTTTAGGTTCCTTTGGGGAACGGTACCTTTCTTGGTTGTGAGTTTTTGAAGTAGATAAGCCCACCATGGGGGGCTGTAAAGTGGGATCACCCAATTGGTTAATGGTGAAGCGACATATCGCTTTATTCAGGCTAGCCTCGATGTATTTGGAACTCCTACTTGTTAGGGGCAATTATGCTCTTCCATATGTAGGGTAAAGCCTGGGAGTTTCTTCCTATTGATCTTGTACCTGATTAAGAATTTCTGATTCTAATGTATTGTTGTTTATTTTGAATGTTTTCAAGAAAATTTTTAACTATATTCGCTATTTAGAATTTAAGAGAGGAAAGAAATAACATATACAATTTTTATTGAAGTAAATTTTCACTCTAAGTGTTCCCGTGTCCAGGCGCTCACCCCACACTCTTCCTGCGATAAATCTATCTATCAATTATTATTATTATTTGTGTTTTTGAAATTTTGAAAGGAGTTGAAATAAAAATAAAGATACCGACTTAGCGAAGAATTAAGAAATCTACATAAAATTGTTGGGACGATTTTGACTGTTGTAAAGGTAGACTAAAATATTTTTCACGCAGAAATTTTGATGGGCTCGGATTCAGGAAGGACGCGTTTTATGCCAAGATTAGATTTGTAAATTTTGACATACCATTAATTCTTAACCGGAGCATTTTCCTCTAAATGAAACTTCCTTTGTCAGAGACAACAAGGTGCAGGAACAAACTTAGCAGAGATTTGGGGTGAATCTTTCCACTCCAGTGTTTACCCATAGGAGGCCTATGGAGTAACTCAAGCTTTTCCAGATCCATAAGCGTCAAATTACAACTGTACTCAATGTGGTTCATGAGGAAATTGCATAATTCCTCTTACGATTCTATGCAATTGACATGTACGTAACAGAGGAAGAATACGTTTTGTTCAATTCGAATTTGTAATTTCATTTCACATACTAATCCTTACTGTCCAAGACAGGATTACATACTCGTAATGAAATATACCAGAACATCTATATATAAAAAATGAGAGTATTGTCTGTACATTGCTCAGAATTTAAAAGGAATGGCATTTCTTTATCGGTCATGCAGAAAACTTAGGAAAGGTTCGTAAGTATTAGGGGAATAAAGAGAGAACAGACAAGCAGGTCATAAGGAACAGCAGTTAAAAATTTAATTTGTCGCGAACTTACAAGCTAGGTATTTCACAACAGTAGTTGCACGATCCAGGGAAACAAATTAAATAAATCAGTACTAATTTTCCCAAAGGAAGATCGTAGCAAGCGTGGAAACAGCTAGGCTAAACAGAGGTCAAGTGGAAAGAAAGAGAAATAATGCTTACTGACTAAAATCATAATTCATTTTCGGATTACACCAAACTTTATTGAGAGAAGGTTAAATAATAGTAATTAAAATTTTAATTTCAGTCAGGCAAATAAAAGGGATAAAATTAATAGATGGTAATTAAAGATTAACCTCAAATCAAGAGAGGAAAGTAAAAAGAAATTAAATTAGTAAAGCGTAATTAAAGATAAATTTCAAATTCAATAGAGTAAAATAGAAAGGAATTAAATTAATTATACAAACTTCAGGTTCTTTAAAATTAAAAACATGGAAACCAATTAAAATAAAAATAATCTGAGCTCACAAACCAGTACTTTCAAGAAAATTTCAGAGAGGGTAAACTAGGAATAGGAAACAACCCAAAGAAATGAACCCAAGAATGGGGTACTTAATTGATCACTTTTTCCAAACCATTTTTTCACACAACAAAATATTTCAGAGTGAAAAATGTTCCTTAATGACCACTTCAACTGCAGAACCGGAGCAGTAACATATGAAATCCACAATAAATAGATTCCACCAAAAACATAAGGAAGAAGAAAACAGATAAAATATTTAAGTGATCCACAGTTAGAACAAGTCGTCAAGGACCAAAATTATCCGCCTTAAAATTTTAGTAAATCACAACAGCCAAGCATACGGAGAAATAGAGACGCATTACAGAATCACGTCTCATCCCAAGAGCCGAAATCAACAATCTCCTTCGAAAAACGCCCGTCAGCTGTCTGCACATAACAAAGGACAGAGACGGAAAATGTCAAAATAACAGGGGCAACGCCCACACACATGTAAACACTGCTGTCATGGCGACGGGGTCACATGACGAAGGACCACAAAATGGCTACCCACCCAGAAAGAAAAAAACACACAGCCGAATGGTGACAAGAAACAATTTTCAACTCTTAATGACTTCCCTGATGGGGATTTTCAGATTATAAGGAATTAACACGTTGAACAACATTACAACTAGTTACACCAAGCCCCAAATAATTGATAATTAATTTACAATTAAAAGATCTAGATTACAGTCTTTCATTGGTAACGGCAGAATACTTTACTTGTGCACAAATATGATTTAGACAGTAAAATATTATCCTTTTAAGTACTTCATTAAGCCAAACAAAATTTAACTTGGGTTTACCTGGTTCCCTTCTCACATCGTTAGGTTTCCTGGTAACAAAAGTGGATGCTTACTTACAGATTGTACTAAGGTCGTAGAGAAAAAAAATTAATAAAAGGAAATAGAACGGCGATAAGGACATCGCCCCTTGGCAATGCGATCACCCAGGGTCAATTACAACCCACATCCTTTCTTCTTTCTTCACTTAAAACGGTCAAAATCCAACAGTAATCACAGAAGCCAGCTCCGTCGTGTCTTCACTTTTCAAAACAAAAACCAGTCGCCTATTATCGTGCGTGCAAGGAGTAAAAGTGAGTCTAGTTCCGTGGTTGCTCCTAGGTGGCAGCACAGACTCCACAGCATGCCTACCGAAAGCCGGTGCTACAGTGGCGGACAGCGTAACTATTATCTCAAGACATAAGACACTCCTAGATCAATTTCCATGAGTCGAAATAATTATTAAATTTAGCCTTGATCAAAAGGCAACTTGACAAGTCTCCAGGCACACCACAATACGCGTCCGAATTCCGTGACAAATTATAACAGCAATAAAAAACAGTAATCATAAATTAGGTTGAAAAAGTATTGATACGAAGAAAGTATTACAGCTAATTGAAGATTACAAGAAAATGTTAAGTTTGAGAAAAGAAAAATGAATGACGAAAATTCACAAAAAATATTTGAATAGATGACTTACAAGCTCTTGAAGAAATGAGATTTGTAGCACTCCTCCAGAGAGAAAAATTTCAGCAAAACTGTTTAAAACCAAATAACAGCATTTAGAGCCTTCAGCCACACAATCTTGAATACTAGTAAATAAACTCTTGGTGAACAGATCTTCACCAGCGGGCAGACTAACGAGTCATCAACAATGCCTTTTTAAAGGAAAGCCATGAGTACTTACTGCTGGTGGCGAGTATACAGTGAGGCCGACGAATAAATCGCCGCTAAATGCATAGTTCTGCGTTGAAAGTAAACGGTGTGCCACGCAGGTGGCAACTGTAGTTCATGTAACCTGCTCCATGATGTGTTGGCGTCACTGAGAGCACATATGGTGCCTGGGTTATGTAGAGGGATGGAATGATCTCGGGGCGGAGGACGTAAAATAGTGCTGAAAAACAAACAATAAAGTTACTACAGAAATGAATGAGGGTACAAATGCAAAACAGTCCAAAAATGGCCCTGAAGGATTATTAGTAATAACATTCGTTAAATAATTCATAAAGCTTAAATAATAAAATACAAAGAGTAGCCAATCAAAGGGGAGACAAGCGCTAATGACGTGGACAATCCCGTCCAGGTGATAGTAGCCAATAAATATTAGCAATTAACGACCACATGGTCAGCATACCTGGCAAGAAGGTAAAGGAAATAGTTTTCATTAAACCTGTGACATGAACACGCGCCAAGGGTGAACTTATACCCTTTCAGACTGAAGAGCAACGTGAATTAGGAAAACGTTTAAGGCAAGATTAACGTCAGTTAATAACAAATTTGATCTAAAGCGATATGTACCGAGATTTAAAGAGTATAAATATAAGTTTGTCGTCAAACTGCGAGTACGTTCATGTGAAGCATGAAAGATGTCAAGCCCACAGTAACAGGGAAGTGCACTATTTAATTCTCCGTCATTTCTGTCTCTCTGTCGGTCGGTCAGTGTGTATGCATGTACACGCATCACGAGGAAATAACTCAAGAGAATTGAACGAAAATGAGTTTGTATAGTCGTGGAAGGAGTCGCTACAATCTTGGCTGTAAATAATGATATTCATGCTGAGTAAATGGTAGTTTAGGGGAAGGCCGAACATTTAATTCTCAAATATTTATGTTTTTAATGGTCCTATCGATAAATACTACAACAGAAAAGTTATAGAGAATTATATTTCCGATCATGAATACCTTATACATTTTTACCGTACAGGGTATGATAACAGATATATTCATGAATTTGAATTTATATTGCTAAGTCCAAGCCACGAGAAATATGGGTACACAGAATTTAATAAAACCGGTATGTATATTCAGGGAATAAGGAACCCTAGTATCCGCTATAAATAATTTTATTCACCCTAGATGATATAGTAGTTTACAGGAAGACGCCCGAAATTTAATTTCTGAACACCTGTTATTGGTCCTATAGAAAAGTAAAGATCTAAGCAATTGAATACATTTGTATCCGCAAATTGTACACTACTTAACCTAGAATTATGTATACAATGCAGAATTCCGTAGCGAAGCACGGGTACTTCAGCTAGTAGAAAATGAAAAGTGATAGTTTCCTGTTTTGGATGTACCTATAGAATGGGTGATAACAGATTGAGAGAAAAGTCAACAACTAGGTGGATAAAAATTGTCAACAAAAATGGAGAAGGAATTAAAGTAAGAGAAGAAGCTATAGAAAGGATGTTTTAAGAAAAGAAGGGATTCAATGTAGAATGAAGAAAACCCTGTACAAAGTGGTCTCTGGAGAGAATAATTGAGCACAATGGAATGATGAAAGAACGGAAGAGGATACAAGAAGGAAGGATTGACACGAGGTCCCTAGCACGCCTCATCTAGGGCTGTCCATGAGCTTTCCCTAAGGGTAGAAATCAATCGACCATCTTCCTTGGGAACTTATTTCATTCCTTAATTTCTGTTCATATGAACGTGTATTTTCCACTAGAATACGAACTTCACACTGTGATACATGCTACAAGTCGGCCGCTGAGTGTTGATGACCGGCTCGCTACACTCAGGTCAGGGTAAGTCAATATTCCTTTACATTAGAAATTAAACACTGCCCACTCAAAACCTCCACACCACACAAAGTTCAATTATTGAATCCAGGAACATGTTAATTAGTTAGTAGCCTTTTAAGTTGGGAAATCTATACTTCTCTGTATTTCCACAAGGACTTAATTATAAACTAGGCCTTGAACTAATGTAAAATACATCGATCTCAGGAAACAGACAAACAGCGCCTTTCAATGCGGGATCTCTACTAAGGGTGCTCCTGTAAATGTGTCTATCATGAGTCGTTTGCTGGACAAGATGGTTATGGTAAATGTAGTGGTCTGCAGTTCAGAGGGCTCTACCTTCCATTCCCTGTCGAGTAGTGGATTTTATCTGTATTTGCCCAACGAAGAAAATCCAGGAACTACTTAGATCTGCCAAAGACAAGCGCCATCCTCTTTCCACAGCAGGTGCCTACAAGATCCCGTTCAGTTGCGGCCAGGTATACAGAGGCACTACCAAACGTAGCATCGCCACACGACTGAAGGAGCACTACAGACAAAGCCGGCTGGGACAGACAGATAGATCATCAGTCGCTGAACACTCGCTGCTTGCAGGCCATGACATACAGTACAATAACACCGAAGTACTGTCAACTACTGTGTCTTATTACGCGCGGCTACAGAGGGAAGCCATTGAAATCCTAAAGCACGCCAACAGCTTCAACCGTAAGGAGGAATCTGAACGGGTAAACGAAGCCTGGTTTCCAGTCTTGAAAGCTCTAACCCTGAAGGACACAATAGCCGCGGCAGACCAGAACAAAGCAACGAGTGATCAGCTGCCTGTCTCCGCCAAGGTAGGTCAGTGTACATCGGGCTCCCTAACGCTTCAACCATTGGCCGAAGAACAGCCAATCAGCGACCGCCCCTCACCATAGCGGCCAATAGGCGAGCAGCGTACCGTATCCTGCACTATATAAGTAGGTGGAATTACACAGCACTTCATTCCACTGAGAGCTTCGCTGCTATCGAAGTCAGTCGAAACCCTTGACAATGCCGAACGCAGTCTTCGGTGAAACGTCGGGACATTTACTCGCTCCTGGACCACGGCCTACAAGCCCGGAAAACGCTGACATGATTTGATAAACATGGTGACATTAGACGAGGCATATATGTGTATGTTAGTGACAGTAACAAACCCCTTCAATTTACTTCCACCCTAGAGGCAAAAAAAATCAAACTTTGTATAAAGAATGCCAGGAAAGTTTTCCAAGGGGTTTCATGGTCATCGCTGGACCCTTCTACAATGGCAGATTAACCATTCAACGTGTAGCTAATAAGGTGAAGTCTACGTACGATCACCAAGAGGTTTTAACACCCATTTACAACACAGATATCCCAGTACTGTGTGGGAGGGCGAATCACCAGGTATGTATACATTAAGATAAAGCATATAGCCACACCTGTCTTTCTACTCCTCTGTTCTTAGAGGCAATGGAGATGGAAACTGGAATCCGTGCAATTCCTTTTACTGACATTACGGTGAAGGCACCCAGTGGGTCACCCAGGGACTTCTGTGCATTTGATAACTTAAAAATGGCCTTAGGGTACAGACGTCCACCTACGATCAATAGCCTCTGCAATGCTCGTCAGGAGGAGTGGGATAAGATATACGTGCTAGCTCTGCGAAAATATCTGCTGCAATGGAATTTACGTAGCCGGGCTAGAACTGCCGGCTTTCCAATTGAGCGTGATCGTTGGTGGAGACATTACCCTTCGAACATCGTCCGCAGAGATCCCGAATAACCTTCTGTAATCATGCTGGAGAAGAAGGAGGAAAGATGAGGGCAAGGGAAGCAATAAGCACAAAAATAATTATACCTTCATTGAACATATTTCAATAACTGTCCCACCACCCTGAGATAATACATATCTCAACTAGTCGAAATGATCCCGAGATATCCACTCAACTTGGACCTTCTCCCAACTGACTATTCTAGGAAATGCTGATTTTCATTATGTTGTAAATCTCTTTAACTGCGTCCCGTTCGTACCGTGTTCGTGTTTCAACTTGGGCGACAAACTCTCTTCATCATGCGCAATCTCTTGAACGTGCAAACGTAATACTGTTAATTGCGAAACATTGGTGTCTTTAGCGTAACAGAGAGAACGAGGCAATAAAGAGAGGCGATAACAGTAGCCTTTAGCAAAATGTAATCAATGGTTGAGTGGTTTAAGAGTAAAATTGACGCTAACTTGTGCTCACATCACAAGCTTATTTAATTAGTGTGGCTGAACTGAAAGTTCTGAGGATTATTTCCTCGGCTGCAAAGTATTGTGTGAAGCTCTACCAAATTAATTACGAATTTATGAGAGAAAGATTGCGTGGCAACACTCTGAGTGGAAAAGTTGGTTGTTGCAGGGTGTAAATTATTCCAGCGGCCGTTTATAGCAGACTAGCGTCCATGTTTCAAGTGTGAGGCTGCTTCTCTGTGACAATTCCAAGTGCCTTTTGTACGTATTTTGTATGGGCATGTTGTCTGAGTTCGTCCAGTACTTATATTAGACCCGAAGTAGTTATCACGCTCGACTCTGGCTTTAAATCTCCAAATTTATATCTCGTTGATAATTTTCATCTCGTAATCGTACGGAACAAACATTTTCACTATTTATTGGAAACTAATTACGCCTTTGAGAATCATCGACACGCCGAGGTGCTTTCAGAGGATAAATGAAACTATATAATTCGTTCCATTGGCCTTCTGCTATGATTAGAGGCATCTGTTCGTGGTGAAAACGTTTGCCGAATTTCGTAATTTTTAAAAAGTTCTTTCAGTATACTTTCGCTTTTTTAATTTTATTTCCTGAAAAATTTCGCCAATTTTGTTTCCATTTTCCGGCAATAAATTATGAAACAAAAGATCATGTATAGCTTACTTGCAGTAGAACATTTTTATTTTCACATAGTAAAAGAAAGATGAGAGTTACACATATTACATATAAGAAAGCGAGGATATTTGGATAATTTTTCATCCTGCCCACCTAGACAATTTACACACCAGTCGGAAAAAGAGAGAGATACCATGAGTTGAATATTATTTGGAGTCAGAGCTGTTCTGCTGCCACGCATTACGTTACAATACGCTGAACACATTCTGTTACTATCAACGTTACTGACTGGGATCCATAAAGCCTTCGCTGCAGCTTTCACAGAATGCCCATATTCTGACTGTAGGGAAAGAACGGTAATCACATCAATATCTCAAGCCGATCTACAGGAAATAGCAACTAAATCCTCAAACACTGTGTATGGTACAAGATATTCTGATATTGAAAGTTCTTGTAGTATGGGAATTTGCTTTGTTAGATGAAAGACTTCATCCTGCGTAAATCATATTTTATTCTTCTTATATTAGAGAGAAATTCCACGTAAATTCGTCAATTATTTCGCAATTTTGCTTAAAGATGAAAATTTCACGTTTTTAGTCAAATTTTTAATATTTCGCAAAACTTTCTCGATTTTTAACTATGCGAAAAATAGATATGAATTTTTTGGCCTATCAAACCAGACTAAAAACTGTACTCTGCTAGTGATTTTTGTATCGTATCACAGAAAATAAACGCACTAATACTTTACTGTCGTGTGTTATTAGCTCATATCTTCTGCGTGCAAAGCGTTTCTTATTCGAACTACCTCTACCTGGCTCACCGTGACGTAACGTCTGCTTTTTGTTACTCGTGCCACGTATTTCCTTACCTTGTGTTTTTCACTGGTGTGTCACATCCTTCCATGGATTTATTTCATTATATTCCCCCTCCCGCACGTCACTCCAATTAGTTATTTCTGTTGTGTTTGTGGATAATAGGTTATATAAATTTCTAACTATTATTACGAGAAGTTCTGAGAATGAGATAAGGAAAAGGATTTTGCCAGAACGAGTAGTTAAGAGATCTGGAAGAACAGGAACATTACTAATAACATCAAGATCCAAGGAAGTGAAGGGAATGTATAAGAATGTTTTCAGTTGTGTCCAAAATGCAGTGGGGAAAAGAGATTGGTTTAGAAACCAAACTGGCCTAAGGCGGAGAAGTGTATTGTGTCCACTTTTATAATGGTTATGTATGATTTTCTAAAGGAAGCAAAAGCAAGATATGGAAGGGTATGAAAATGATGTTTGCAGGTGACACAGTGATCTGTGAGTCAACAATACAGAAGTGCAAATCCAACTAAAGGCTTTAAATGAAATTTTTGAGAAATAGTGCATGAAAATCAGTGTGGAGAAGCAAAACGTTGGTGATGACAAGAGGAGAAAGGGAAGGAATTGTTAGTATAAGGGGACAAAACGTTGAGGTTGGTGAAATGTTTGCGAAGTGAAGAAATGGAAGATTCAAGTTTGGATAAGAAGATCAGCATAAGAATACAGGTGGGAAATACGTTCCACCAGAATGTAAGGAACCTGGTGTGGGAAAGAGAAGTTCCTATGAAATGTAAATAGAGAATGTAGATGATGTATTATACCCCTACATTAACTCATGCATCAGAGAGATGAAGCCCCTCAGGAGTACGGTAGGGAAGAAAATGAGTGATAGAGTTAGAAATGTTGAGGTCAGATAAAGGATAGGTGTAGAAAAACTGGGTGATAAGATGGAGCAGAATAAGTTGAGAACGTTTGGACATGTTATGAGGATGGATATGGGACGAATACCAAAGAAGTGTTTGGTTATAAGATAGAAGGAACGAAGGCAAGAGGGAGGCCCAGAGCAAGATGGATGGACTCTGTCAAGAACTGAAGAAGACTGGATTAGAATATAATTACTGAAGAGGAGTAGAGGAAGATATTGATATAAAAAGGCACATGATAGTGTCCCTAGACACAAGGTTTGGGGAAACCATCGTTAAAAGAGACTTGAAAGAAAATGTTTAGAAATGGTGTAAGCAGTGTAAAACCACTGTGTTAGCAGGGCACTGACCCAACTTGGAATGATCTAGGACTAAGACAGGGGAGTGTGCTGTCACCTCTTTTGTTTATTATGGCCATGGACGAAGTTGTAAAGTAAACAAGAGATCAAAATGCTGCTATTTGCAGATGTTGTTATGATCTGAGCAAGGAACAGTAATGAAATGCAAAAAATACCAGATCTACTGAACGAAAAAATTGAGAACTAAGGCATGAACATCAGTACAGAGAAAAGCAAGACTATGGTGATGTCGAGAAGGGAAAAGGCTTTGTGAAAATTGGAAGTCAGAGACTGGAAATTATGAACAGTTTTAAATACATTGGAAGTGAATTAATAGGAAAAGCTGGGGTGGACATGGAGATTAGCAGGACGGTGCAGCAGGGCGGTGCATTCTACCAAAGTGTAAGAAAACTTGTTTCGAGCAAAGAAGTACCAAGGAAAAGCAAAAGAGTTAATGAACAAGATGTACTCTGTACGCATAATGACTTAAGCAGCTGAGAGCTGGACTTTGACCAGCAGGCAAGAGAGTAGAATTCAAGCCAGTGAGATTAAATTTCTAAGAAGTATGATAGGAAAAACAACGAAAGACAGAGTGAGAAATGAAGATGTTAGGAAGGAAGTTGGGGTAGGAAAGCTAAATGAGAGAATAGGAATGAATAAAGTCACGTGGTCTGGACATGTAAAGAGGATGCACGAGGATAGAATTCCAAGACAGATACTGGACGCAAAGTGCGAGGGCAAGAGAGCAAGAGGAAGACGTAGAATAAGGTGGACTGAATCAGTGAAACTCGTGTATTTTCTGTTTCTTCATATGGCTGTGAGACATGAGACGTAAAGTATTTGGCGTAGAAATGCATCGGTGCATTTGAAATGTGGTGCTGGCGTGAGCCTTTGAGTGCAAGAGGAACCAATGGGTTTATTCTTCAAGAGCTGGAGATGTGTAAACACCTTTCGTCTCGTATCAGTGAAAGAGTACTGCAGTTCTTTGGACACATTGCTACATGGGGTGGGAAAAATCTAGAGAAATTAATCATGGAAGAGAAAGTTGAGGCCTGTAGACCACAGGGGAGGACTTCAACCAGATGGATACGACAAGTGAATGCTGTCTCCGATGTGACTTGAGGATAACCGATTCAAGAACTGGAAAAAAGTTCAAAGAGAGGCAACTCGATTTGTACTTGGTGATTTCCGACAAAAGAGTAGCGTTACGAAAATGTTGTAAAGTTTGGACTGGGTGGACTTGAGAGAAAGGAGGGATTGAAATAATTTAGAAGGCAGATGTTCAATAAACGTCCAAATTATTTGAAATTATTTAAGAAAAGTGTAGGTTAAGATCAGATACGGAATCTGCCCCCTGGGCGACTGTCCTAAATACAGATTAGTAGTGATTGAAGGATAGATAGATAGATAGAATGATAGATAGATAGATAGATAGATAGATAGATAGATAGATAGATAGATAGATAGATAGATAGATTGATTGATTGATTGATTGATTGATTGATTGATTGATTGATTGACTGATTGATTGATTGATTGATTGATTGATTGATTGATTGATTGATTGATTGATTGATTGATTGATTGATTGATTGATTGATTGATTGATTGATTGATTGATTGATTGATTGATTGATTGATTGATTGATTGATTGATTGATTGATTGATTGATTGATTGATTGATTGATTGATTGATTGATTGTCCGGGATGGCGAAGATGCAGCAGAGGTGTGACCAGAAAATCCAGTTGGGTCGTGGGAGTCACAAGTGAGCAAGTCGATTGGCATGATGATGGGAATATTGCTGCTGCTATGTTCGTATCGACCTTCAGGCAGGAAAATCTGCTAGAGATATGAACTACGAATTTTAGGTAAATAAAATATAATATAGTATGAGAATATATTTTTTTATTCCAAAATATAATAATCGTCTTGTTATTTAGAATAGCAGTTTGCCCTTTTCTACCGCTACAAGGGCTCACTTAAGGACCACTACGAGCGCTGTTGTGAGTCTATGCAGAGTTTCATTTAAGCCCTCATGACTACATTCAGTGTGAGAATTTTTTAAAAAAATCGAAAAAGTGGCTGAGGATATTGAACCAAGTAACACATAACAGATAAAATTATGTAAATAAGTTAATTTGTATAAGAATTGAATGAAAAGAAGGCGAGTGAATAAACAAGCGATTCAGAACTGCATTCAGGCCAGAAGTGAGAGCTCACAAGTTGAAATCTTCCCGGGCCCTTTAGCCCTTCAACTTTTGGCACCATTGAAAAAATTGTTTAATTTTCCTTTTTATAGCATTTTTATATAATTTGTCTGGTACGAAATTTTTTCAGAATTTAAACCAATTGAACTGGTCCATTATGTCTCTCCTTCATCCAAATCGATCTCCTCGAACCAACATCTTCTTTTGTGACTCGATCTACCCATCTCATCTTCAGCATTCTTTCCCAACACCACATTTTAAAAATCTTCTCTATCTTTATTTCTTTCTGTGGTACTTTTTATCAATATTTCCCCTCCGTATAATTCCATGGGCCAGGCGAAATAGCTCAGGAATCATATTTAATTCCTATAGCAATTTTGGAAGTGGCGAGATGTATTTTCCTCGTTTGTTCGACTCTGAATTTTATGTTCTCTTTACTTCTACCATCATGAGACATTCCACTACAAAAAATATCATTCTCCTACTTTAGGATTTTATTTCTTAATCTTTATCTGCATCACCCGCCTTCCTTCGACTCAACTACATTACTTTAATTTTTGGGTTATTTATTTTCATTTTGTAATTCTTCCCCAAGTCTCCGTCCATACCATGCACCAATTTGTCCAGTTTTAATACATTATTTCTCTTAATATCATAATCTTTAAATTCTTTTATCTACTTAGAATTCACATGGAAGATCATAAAATATTTTCTTCTTCACTCACATGTACGCATCATAAATACTCAACTCTTTAATTTCTCCTCTCCTACCACATGACCTAGTTACAGTTCTTCACCTTTCATTTGAACTCTCTGGCCGGTGCTTTGAATATGGGCTCTTGTTCTACATCACCCGCTCTACCTTTTATACCTTCTCCTGTTTATATGCTGGTCGTGTATTGCCATCACGTAACGCCAGCTCTTTGAAAAGGCCCATCTTGTGATGTTTGTAGCAATTTTGTAGTACCTGGATCTCTTCGAGACTTCTTTGAGTGTTCGTTCAGTTGGTCTATGTATGCACCTGTGTAAATAAAACGTATTTCAACTTCGTTCTGTGGTATTAAAAACCTCCTATTCATTTATAGCTTACATTACCAGTTTTAAACAACAATGAACAACCATTTTACGTTAATCCTCAGCTACTATCATGGATTAACTGACATTAAGACATATCTCGGATCTAGTACGACCCACAGTGTCTAAATCACATATTAATAGCTGAATCATGTTACCGACATAATACTACATGACTGTATGTGGATGGGTCCTGATATTTATTCATTCTTGTATAAGGCCTACCATTTACGCTTGAAGTTAATCGATGAGAAAATATCTACTGTTTTTAACATGGACAGTGTGTTTTTGGCCTGAGGGCCCATCAGTAATTTGCATCACGAATTTAGCATGAACAGAACACCGACGCCGTGTACCCAGGCAACCAGCTCCTCTCGCTATTACAAGAACTCTGCCTCCTATATACTGTGCGTGTAAATGCCTCGGTGATTTAAACCAGTCTCCACTGTCTTTCAATGGCGATTCGTCAACGTTACAGCAAAGCAACTGGAAACGTCATCGAAGGTAGCAGCATTTTTATGATAATATTAAATTGTTAGGGGATTTCGGTGTTTACAGCGGTGTAAGAAGCAGCTGCGGCGAATGGTAGACGAGGAACGATCTACAGCGTAACTTAAAACAACAAATTTTGAAATGTTTCTTCTTTATTTTTAACTTAAAATTTGATAAATACAAGATCTGAATAAACAATAACAATATTGTAATAAATTTGACTCCTCCAACAACGATGACGTACAACTTGATAGCACTACAAATACAGATTTTCACAGAAAAGAGCGGGAATTGCTCTTGGCTGGTGCAACATTTTATAGCGGCTAGAAATCTCCAGGAAAATACCCTTTGTA
Organism: Anabrus simplex; assembly: GCF_040414725.1. Classification (NCBI taxonomy): domain Eukaryota; kingdom Metazoa; phylum Arthropoda; class Insecta; order Orthoptera; family Tettigoniidae; genus Anabrus; species Anabrus simplex. Next base: position 9,796,342 of record NC_090265.1, on the reverse strand, counting down.
TCAGTCTGCACTCCAGGTATATCATCGTCCAGCCTCTCAGAATTACTAGTTCCCTCTTATGGGTTGCACTTAATTAAAGAATTTACACAAGGTAGCCTCGAGGTGGGTTTGTCCATTACTCAACGGTTTATAACTTTCTGTCCCTCAAGGGAAGTTCACGCCAGACTCTGCAGTACATATCACAATCAATTTACAAGGGCAAGACAGCCCGTACCAATTGGCCTTAATTGAAAGAGAAAAGTTTGGTTGTGAAACAAAATGCAAAGAAGGCGAAACGCTTCCACTCCTTCTGTAAATATTTAAACATCCTTATTGGGCTTCTGACCCGAGGATACAGAGGCTGAGCCTGTTCTACACTGGAGTGACACAACAAATGTTAAAAGAGTGTTTCGAAATTTAAAGGCTTAGAAATTTTAGTCATCCCATACCAAGTTGAATTAGAATCAGCAGAGGGTATTCACTCCTTGTTCCCTTGCATTACATAGTCCTCAGACTGGCCGAAAATACTACATTTTAACAAACAGACTTAGAAATTTACATGAAATAAAAGAGGCTAAAACCTTCCCCTCAAGCTAAATGTACGACATGTTTATAATAATTCTTCCATTACATTCAGTTGCGGGGCCTTCCGAACACCGCCCGCGGCCCCCGCCCCCTTAGTACAAGCCGCACTCAGATAACTAGAGCAGTGAAGAAGGTAATACGGCCCTAAAGCGCCCAACGTTTGTAGTACTTTCGAGGGGAATATTCGAGAACTCTTTACTGATAGGCTGGATTCCTTTACAAAACCCTGATGTTGATATTTAGAAGATTCTGATTTGTTGATTGATACTGGAGAGGGTACCATCAGAGGAGTTGATAACCTTCATACATGAACAAATCAATCTTCAAAAACTAAGCTTAGCCAACTGTGAAAATACACATATTTATTAAATGAATTAGAGTTGGACCCTGTAGGGGGAGCAACTAAACCGATGATGGAGACATCTGGTGGTTCAAAACCCAAGTAGCCTGCATATCATCAGTTCAAGTTAGATTACGTAGATAGCCTCATAGAAGGCGAGCATTTTAAAGGTGTATCCCCGGTACAGACCTCCACCGCCTAAGGTTTTACCACCGCACGAACAGCTTTGAAATCTTGAATCTTGCGATACATACATTTTGAAGAAAACATATATAAGTTGGAGTATGTCTTGATAGAGAGCCTATTCTTGTTTGTTTGTTGAAGTAAAGTAAAGATTAAATATTCCTTCCCGATTTCTCAATCTGTATTCCCTACCGACTTGTCTCATCCTAATAAAAATTTGCATTATTTTCCTAACTTTCCTTTCTATTTCACGCT